>NC_142808.1:24837587-25117587 GCF_049724085.1 Artemia sp. Qi Xiang Cuo | reverse complement strand
CGTCTTAAATTAAGTGCAATTTTTTCTTCTCTGTTCGGCTCGAACCTTACAGGGCTTGCGGACAGGGTCAAAGAAACCTCAATTAAAACGAACAAGGTATAAAAAAATGACGAGTTGATTTTGACTCCTGAAATGGACCAAAAACGGCTTGATCCCTAGGCATGTAGACTAAGCCACAACAGACATCATTACAAATAATTTTGAACGAAGTTTGGCTGTATTGTTTTCTGACGGTCAAAAGTTTTCATAGATATGTTTTTTTACGATTGGCTGAAATTAGTAGGATAACTATAAAAGGCTGGAAACATCTCAAAAGTATTTTAAATGGGACTTGGTTTTATCAATTTGTAACGCAAGAAAATCTGAATTTGTGTTACTTCAATAGGCTTAAAATCTTCAGGGCGGTTAATTTGGGTTGCTGTAACCACAATGAACATAAATAAGAAATTTTGCAACATCGGTTCATTACGTTACAAAAAAAAAAAAAAAAAAAAAAAAAAAAAAAAAAAAATCCTTTCATCGGCAAGATACACACAGGGTATGTAGGCAAGGCCGAACGAATGTTAGTGAGCACAAAAAGTTTAGAAAGAAATTATTTGTTTAGACTTGACGTCCCAAAATGGAAGATATTTTTTTCTAAGATCAATAATGAGCTCACAGGTTTTGTAGACTCGGGTATATAATAAAGGCTAACGGTTTGGTTTTATCGATTTGTAGCCCCCTGAAAAGAGCTATAAAGTTTGTTGCTATGATTGTCACGAAACCTCCAGGGGACGTAGACTTGTTCAATTAGGTCTCAAGGAAGACAAGAATTTGGGCAAATTTGAGTTTTTTGGATATAGGACGAAATCAAACACAAAAAATAAATAGGCTAGACAAATAATTTTCTAAGTAAGGTTTTTCAAAGAGAAGCACAGATTGATATAAAACTGTAAGTAAGGTGCGACGCGGCTCAATAGTAAGCAAAATTCAGAGAGACAAAGTCTTAATAACCATAGATATATCAAAAGAATCAATTTTGATGATCATTAAAAATTTATAAATTCTCTAAATTTAATGTTACCAATCAAAAGTTACGAGCCTGAGAATTTTTTTTTCAGTTTTTGAAAAAGGGGAGAGACATCACCACAACATCAAGTATACTTAGTGAAAATCATACAATCTACTTCAGCATTTTGGAAAACCATACTGAGGAGGTTTTAAGCTCCTATACACAAAAACGTGGAATTTTGCATTTTTTTTTTTACCAGAAGAAAGATCACGGATACGTGTTTATTTGTTCTTTTTATGTTTTTCCCAGGGATAATCGTATCGAGCCAATGATCCTAGAAGATTGGGAGAGGCAATATTTCATCAGAAATGAAAGCTTCTAGTGTCCTTTTAAAATGATCAAAGAGATTCGAGGGATGCTAGCCCCCCTCCCACGCCCCTTTTTTCTCAGAAGTCGTCCGATCAAAATTTTGAGATAGCCATTTTGTTCAACATAGTTGAAAGGTTCAATATCTATGCCTTTGAGAATAAAATTAACCCTCAAAGCCCCTGAAGAAAAGGCTGTAAATTGCAAAACTTACCAATTGTTTATGTATAACATTTTTCAGCGGTTATGGAATTGTCCGGACACAAATTTACGGGGGCAGGTACTTTACGTGGGACGAACTTTTCATGGAGAACTTTCTCGGGATGGGAAGAAATTTTTCATGAAGAGGGAGCCTGATTTATCAGTATTATTTGAAAAACGACCGGAAATTAAATAAAAAAAAAGTTTTTTACACTGAAATATGGAGCAACATTAAAACTTGAAACGAACAGAAATTATTCCGCAATAAGGGGTTCTTCTTCTCCTAAAAACTTTACTTTTTGCGCTGAAGTTTGACTGTTTGTCCCAATCTCTGAAGAAAGACTCCTGAAACACAAGAGCCGTTTAATTAGAATAGGTAGCTTTTTAAAAGTGCTAAGAATTATAGCGTGAAGAGCAAGGTTTTGAGGAGGAGAAGAACCCCTTCATATGCGAAATAATTTCTACTCGTTTTGAGTTTTAATGCTGCTCCTTACTTTCAGTTGGAAAAACTTGTTTTTTAATTTAACATATAACTTGAATGATACCTGTCCTCATACTTTACAATACATCATACTCTCTGACACATAGAAACACTTACCCAACCATGGGTACAAACCAATATTTCTTTGAACAGAGCATAGGCATATGCATCGCAAAGAATCACGGAATTCCTCAAGGACATTCTTAACGTTTACTTCCGTCTCACGATAGAAAACTTACACCTGGTAGTATTTGCGACCGGCATTCCAATCAAATCATCATTTCTAGTTTCATAATGGTTTTCCCTTTCTTAATAAGATTCTGTGAAACATACAAACCAATTAAGGTTATACATTAGTAGCAAATAAACAATTTTTTTTTTCCAAACTGCAAAACACCAAAATATTCAACTGCTGACAGAAAATTCTTACAGCTTCATTTTGTAACGCCCTTAAACGAGTCTAAATGCCTTGGAACTTGTACGCACAGTTATTTAGGGCAATATTATCTAGTTGTAAGATGGAACATGGTCTTAGATAGCAAAAAAAAAAAAAAAAAAAGTAATAATCATTTGTGACCCAGACTCCAAAATATGAGGTCCAAGAACTTTTTTCACGAGTCGGTTAAAAATCTCACGAGTCAAGTCAAAGTGGGCTTTAACTTTGTTTAATTGAGAATCGGACTATAGAATATGAGTAGGAAAGAGTCATAAATTGAAAATAACACACTTACGTAACGGTGGAAATTCGGCACGCAAAGCGTAGGGTGGAGGTGGAATTCTTGCAATAAAATTGGCAGCGTTAAAAGTCAC
Organism: Artemia sp. Qi Xiang Cuo; assembly: GCF_049724085.1. NCBI lineage: Eukaryota > Metazoa > Arthropoda > Branchiopoda > Anostraca > Artemiidae > Artemia > Artemia sp. Qi Xiang Cuo. Next base: position 25,114,738 of record NC_142808.1, on the reverse strand, counting down.
ACTTTCGTAACTTATATACTGTTCAGATTTTCAACTAGGGCGATGTAAATGTCAAATTACAGTGTAGGCAATGTTTCAGGAAAAATCAGATATTGAATCAAGGCCAGTAAAAGGTTAGAAAATATTTGTCTTGGAAGGTTGAGATATTGAAAAAGCAACAGCCGGGTCTGCAAATGTGTCAAATCTGAATTTGAAATTGGATTGCGTGGAATTTTGCAATGAAATTGGCAGCGTTAAAGGTCAAACTTATTTAACTGATGTAAAATTCAAATTTTTAACTAGGGTTAAGAAAGTGTAAAATTGTAGTATAGGGGATGTTTCAGGGAAACTCAAATATTGAATTAGGCTAGTAAGAAATTAGAAATCATCTACCTTGGAAGGGTGAGCTAGAAAAAAGGCCGTGAAACGTGTAAAATTGGAATGTACTGGATCTGTCTGGAAAGGTCAAATATTGAATAAGGACGAAAAAGTTGGACCTTAGGCTAGTGTTGTAACTGGTAAAATTGGTCCCGGTAAAATTGGGTATTTTACATATGTTACCGTAATTTTACGGACCCCCGTCAAATTGGTATTTTACATAATTTACGTATTCTACGAAAATTACGTATTTTACCTATTTTATTGGTATTTAACGTATTTTACCGGTATCTTACATATTTTACTGACATATTTTACGACGCCTTACAATTTTCAGGACACAAAAGCGCGAAGAGGCTATAAAAAAAGAAAAGAAAATTGAATATGACTTTGTTTTGTGTATAGCTATGTTTCCTTGTTTAAAAGGCCGTCCGTCTGACTTAGGTCTCTTGTTACCAAAACGATAAAGTGTTGTAGTATAGGTAATTGTAGTTTTAAATGGTGAATTATTAGCTGAAATAAAATTACATTACTTCTGTGGACTTTTAAAGACAGACAGGGCTAGAAGCAGGATTGACATATGATAAAACTAAATAAAAATAGGCGAGAAAAAGGAGAGTAATGTCAGCTAATGGACAAAAAAGAAGCGAAAATGAGAGAGGCCGATATTTCGTCAGGGATTTTCGCCTAGTCGTCTTCAGTACTCAAAAAAGAAAGAAAACTAATCTTTTAAATTAACTCTAACTGAGCAGAAGAAGACTGAATCAAACAAACCAAAAAACCAAGCTAGAATAAATGAAAGATTATTGCAAGATTGGGCAATTAGATTGGGCAAAAATTCACTGTTTGGTGATTATTTAGCTTATCTACTGACCTAATTTTCATTAAAAGTGTGGACAGATGATCTTAATTTAAACTGAAAATTTTTTTTATTTAAGTCTATTAAATTTTAAGTTATTGTGAATTGGATTTATAGGAATATTTCCAGTATTTCTATTAAAAACAAGGTCTCTATTTATGGATTTTGTTTAAAATTTCATTTGCCTCCTAAAAGAATGTGGGAAGCCACATGCTTCAAATATTAAAGTTGCCTCATCAAAAAAACTACATGATCTGGATTTTCAACAATATGGAGGGCCAAAGCAGAATCAATATCCGCATTTTTATTTTAAATTTCACATCTAGAGAAATCTTGTATACATGCCGTCTTTTCCCCATGAGCCGGCGTTTACTCACCGTCCCCGAAAAATACGCCCAAGGAATAAACTCCACCCCGCGGAAAATTGCCCCCTATTTTACTCTTGGATAATTCTAGGATTTTCATTAGAAGGGAAATTGAAATTTCTACTCTCCTGTTCAATTCAGGGGCAATCGTATTGCATTACCTATTGTAAAGGTAACGACCCAGAAGGGTTCAATGTACTAATATTTGCACATCTATTTTTTCCCAGAGGCACTTCATGTGGAAGGGGTGGTAGAATAAGCTTTGGAGGGGGCTCAGTCAATTGGAAATCGAAAGTTCTAGTGTCCTTTTTTAAGATTAATTAAAAAAACATTCCAAAAAATAGGTTTTTCAAAGAAAAACTTTGTAAAGGCCATCTTAAACTTAAGCTCAGCAGATACAAATACCTGTTATAATTCAAACTCAAAACAACCAGAAATTATATATAAAAGAATAAAGGAAATCCAAAACAAACATATATTATACAAAATCATAGCAAAAAACATACAACAAGTAATAATATAAATGAATAAATTGATCTTAAAAGCGGGTAATGCTTAGATGGAATATAAAAATCAAGCTTTAACCGAAAATACATATGTTCTGTCATTGAAGTATAAATGAAACTAAAACCGAACAGAAATCAGATAAAAATTAAACACCAGCAAACATAAAGTAGATATTGGCGTAAAGGAATAGATAAATCGTAAAACGCGTGAAAATTAAATTGAATATGCAAATCAAGGTAGAAACGAACGAAAATCATAGCAAGCAAGAGTTTGGGTATCGGCTCCTTCTCTCACTGTAAAAGTCTAAAACCTACTGCGTCATTGGCAGTTTACTGAAAACCAATTTTAATTCAAATATTTTCTTTTGTACTTGATATTGAAAATAAACATTAAAATCATAGTAAATTTTGAACTTATGAGCTTTCAGCTATTAATATCATTATACATCAAATATTCAGTTTAATATATTAGTTCTTTCTAAAGTTGTTCAAGACGAATATATTTCCACTACAAAGAAGAGTTTGGATATTGCCCCCTTCCTTAACTGTAAATAAAAACTAAAAGCCTACTGCGTCATTGGCGCTTAACTGAAAAGGAATTATATTACATATATTTTCTTTTTCAGTTCTTAGAGCATTGAAAAAAAAAATTACAGTGAAATAAATTCTTGAACTTATGGATCTTTCAACAGTTAATATCGTTATACATCAAATATTCAGTTTGATGTTGTTTATACTTTCCAAGACTGTTCAAGACGCATCTAGTTTACAGTAAAGCACCAGTGACACAGTAGGTTTTAGACTTTTACAGTGAGAGAAGGAGCCGATACCCAAACTCTTGTTTGTAGTGATTTTTGTTCATTTCAAACTTGATTTGCATATTCAAATTAAGTTTTACTCTTTTTAAGATTTATTTATTCTTTTACATTAATATCTATTGTATGTTTGTTTGCATTAATTGTTTATTCAATTTCTGTTCGTTTAAGTTTCATTTATGCTTCAATATCAAAATATCTTTTTTTTCATTTTCAACTTGATTTTTATATTCAATCTAAGTATTACTCGCTTTAAGATCTATTTATTCATATATATTTTTACTTGTTGTATGTTTTTTGTTATAATTGAATAACAGGTATTTGCATCTGCTGAGCTTGAAGTTTAAAATGGCCTTGACTTTTCTTTGACAAACTTATTTTTCGAAAAGTTTTGTAATTAATTTTTGTTGGTTTTGATTGCAAAAAGTTTCAAGTTTTTAAAAATTCCTTATTTCAAAATCAAACGTTTTTAAAAAAAAAATCAAATGTTCATCGAAGTATTAAAACTGGTATCAAAGTAACAATATCAAAGTCAAAATGGGTTTGAGTCAACCTCGGATTTTCTATTATCTGATGTGTGAACTATTTTTAACAAAATGGCTATCTCAAAATTTTATCGGAAGGGTTTGGGGGAAAAGGGCGTAGGTGAGGGGCTAAGTGATTTTAGCTTCGATCACCATCCAAGGTGATCACTAAGCAAATTTTCGGGATAGTCAGAGGAATATCGAAGAACTTAAACCTCTCATTCTTTCAAGGATATCCAGGTCTGGTGGAAGCTATGCGGCTCGGTGACACTGGCACGGTTAAGCTTGAGTTTTGTGACTCCATGTCAAAAGCCAAGGCTATGCAACATGGTGTTAAACTTGGATATGAATACTTATATGTGAAAGAATATCTGTCGGCCCCTCGGTGCTGTCTCAAATGCCGTTCGCCAGACCATAGAGTAGCTGATTGTACAAATTAGGTTGCGAAGTGTGCACGCTGTGCGGGCCCTCATATTTCCACCAAGGATTCTCCCTGCCAGCTTGATGGAAGATGTGCCAATTGTGATAAAAATCATGCCTCCTTTAGTCTTAGATGCAAAGTGCTGAGAGATATCATTGCCAAGAAGAAATGATTGTGCTTGTTTCGATTGTTTCGCTTAATATAAATGGTACTCGTTTAAAGGAGCATAAGATTGATGAATTGTGTGACCGGTTTGACATAGTATGCTATCAAGAACACCTCCTGACTTCTACTAGTATTAATGTGTTAAGAAGAAGTCGTAATCATTCAGTTTTTACATCTAATACTGAGGTCACTTTTGAAAGACCTTCTGGAGTCTTCGCGTGCATTGTTAAGAATAACTTGAGTTTGCTCTCTCCAGTGTGTTTTCACAGTCACAAATTCATCCTTGCGGTCCGGTTTGGTAATACTGTGCTGATAAATATGTATCTCCCATGTAACAAAAAAAAAAACTATTTCCGCTTTAAACGCGTATATGAAAGCCTCGGCAAATCTTAAGGCTATTCGTGCGTCTGTTGTATCGACTGGTTATGATTTCATAGTGGTTGGTGACTTCAACACAGATATTACAACTCAGTCAGTTCGATCTGATCTTAAGACAAGCAGAGGCGACTGCTGTTCCTCTAGAAAAGATTAAAGTTAAAACTAGAAAACCAGAATGGGTTTTGGACCCAGAATTAAAAGTTGTAAAGAATAAAGCTAAGTTTTTGGCTACAAATATGGGTGTTTTGCGGTCGGCCAAATCAAGGAGTTGTCTTCGATCTGAAGTAAAATACCAAGCAAGCATATAAAAAATGATTACAGCAGTCTAGGGTATCTGATTTTAATTTTCCTGCGTCGAGAAAGCAGTGGTCTCATGTTCTGAATTCGGATAAGCTTAGTAGTGAGTTTTCTGAAAGTCCTATAGCATTTCATACTTGGGTGTCGTATTATAATGATATTTTCAGCAAGGTGAACCGGGAAGTTGAAAAGCTTTATAGTAATCTTCTTGAGTCGTGTTTGCCTAATCGTAATTCTCAGAGTAATATATTATCAGTTTCTACTGTTGATATTGGTCAAGCTATTAAGAACATGCAATCTAGCTCTGTTGATCAAGACGGAATTTCTTCTTATCATCTGAAAGTAGTTTGCCAAACATTTATAGATCACCTTCAGCTACTGTTTCAGATATGTTTATCTACTTCTATGGTTCCCGACAGTTTTCTCTGTGGCACAGTCACCTCGGTTTTGAAGCGTGGAAAAACTTCGTCAGAGTGTAGTTCTTATTACCAATTACTGTTTGGTGCAATCTTAGCAAAATTTTTCAATATATTCTTCTCCCTTTTATTTCATAAAATGTTAATTTTGGTGAAAACCAATTTGGCTTTCAAAAAAGGCTGGAATGTCAGCACGCCTATCGTGTTCTAGCTTTCCTCCTGTTGCAATCTGTTAATAATAAATCTCCTCTTCATATCTGTGCTCTTGATCTTTCGAAAGCTTTCGATAGTATAGTCCACCCCATGAACTCTATTCACTTTTTTCCAATAATATTAACCTTTCTATTGTTGTCTTATTACTATACTGGTGTTCTAACTCTTTTATTCAGGTAAAATGTAATGGAGTAGTTACTGATTCAAAGGTATTTATTCAGCGTGGGGTCCGTCAAGGTGGTGTGCTTTCTCCAACTATTTTTAAGTTATATATTGCTCATATCCTTTCATCTTTGCCTTCGACTTTCATTTCTGATGGAATTGATGTCTTGTATCTCGCTTATGCGGACGATGTTCTCCTTGTCAGTCCTTCTAGGGCTGGGCTTTCACATTCTGTCAGCTGGATCTCAGACCAGTTCAGACGGACTGGGCTTTTGTTGAACGTTGATAAGTGCGAATATACTTCATTTAATTCGAGTGCGAGTCTCCCTCTTAACTCTGGTTTTTTATCTATTCTCTGTGTCTCTTCTTTTCGGTGGCTTGGTCTTACATATTACTAATAATATCAAAACACTTTGGGCTCTGACAGTTTCTAATGCAAAAAAAAAAAAAAAAAAAAAAAAAAAAAAAAATCAGACAGGATATTCAAAAATTGTTGCAAATAGAGAGAGGTACAATAGAAAAGCGCTTGGGAAATTATATTCTTCATTTTGTGTTCATTCTATTCTTTTTTTATCTGGTTTTCTTCCGATTATGAAGCCTAAAGATCTGAAATCTATCCGGACTTATTGTTTTAAATTTTCTCGGTACCTTTTGTGCCTTCCTTCGTGGTTACGGAACCGGCATCTAATATCGCGATTCGGCCTCCCTGATTTACGGGAAAAAGTGACTGTGCTTGCGGGAAAGCTGTCGTTATCTGCAGGTCTTACTGCACACCATAATTTTCGTCGTTTTATGTAAATAATTGTTAAGTGTAGGAGTTTTTTTCTGTTCTTGATGTAATACAGTTCTTTTTGTTCATAGTGAGCAATAAATCGGTCTCGTTTGACTCTTTAAAAGGCAACTAGAACTTTCGACTTTCAATCAAATGAGCCCTTTCTGAAGTTTATACGAGCATCCCTTCTATAAGAACCATATATACACTCAGATTATAACTTACAACGCCTGCCCCTGGGCCCTGGGAGGTTTTGCATCCCCGTAGTTTTAATATATGATGTTTGGACTATTTTTAACGAATTTTTTATCGGATGGGTCTATCCATTAAATAAATCCAAAGGCGTGGAGGGTGGGAGGGGATAACTGCCCTCCGATGTTTTTTTCTTTGAGAAAATTAAATAGAACTTCTATTTTCCATTCAAATGAGCCCTCTCTGAAGTTTATACGAGCTCCCCTTTCATAAGAATCATATACGGCCCCAGGACATAGCTTACAATGCCTGCCCCCCGGACCCTGGGGGGCTGTGTCGACACCGGAGTTTTCATTATCTTACCTTTGAACTATTTAAAAAATGGTTATCTCAAAAGTTGTATTGGATGGGGTTGGGGAAATAGGGCGTGGTGGGGGCTAGGGGCCCTCCGATCTCTTTTTACTCTAAAAATTGAACCAAAAATTGAACTTTCAATTTCTATTCAAATCAGCCCTCTTTGAAGTTTATACGAGAACCCCTTCCATAAGAACCATGTATGCTCCCAGGGCATAACTTGCACCGCTTTTTTATCTGACCTTTTAACTATTTTTAACAAAATGGCTATCTAAAATTTTTTACCGGATATATTTGGGGGAAAATGGTGTGGGGGGATAGTTACCCTCTGATCTCTTTTGACTCTTAAAACCTGAACTAGAACGTTGAATTTCCAATCAAATGAGTCTTCTCTGAATTTTATAGGAGCATTCCTTCCACAACAGCTGTATATGCCCTCCAGGCATAACTTATAACGCTTACCCCGGGCCCTGAAAGATTGTGTCGACCCAGGAGTTTTTGTTATATGATCTATGAGCCATTTTGAAAAAATGGCCCTCTCAAACTTCTTATCGGATGTGTTTGAGGAAAAAAAGCATGGAGGAGGGGGGATTGGCTAGTTGTCTTCCGATATCTTTTGACTCTTTAAAAGTTAACTAGAACTTTCAATTTCCAATCAAATGAGCCCTCTACGAATTTTATACGAGCATACCTTCCATAAGAACATATTATGCTCCCAGAGCAATACTTATAACGCCTGCCCCGGGTTCTGATTTTTTTTTTCGCCATACGTAAAGGATTTTTCGTTATATGAAATTTGAACTATTTTTTACCAAATGGCTACCTCAAAGTTTTTATCAGATGTATTTGAGGACAAGGGGCTTAGGGGGGGCGCTAGTTGTAACCCCCGGTCACTTTTGACTCTTAAAAAGGGCACTAGAACTCTCGATTTCCAATCGAATTAGCCCCCTTTGAAGTTTATACAAAGGCCCCTTCTATATGAAGTGCCTCTGTGAAAAAAATAAATGAAATGTAGGGAGAGGCTAGCAGCCCTCCGATCACTTTTGACTCTTAAAAAGTGATTTACAACTTTCAATTTCCAATCAAATGAGCCACCTATGAAGTTTATACAAGCATCCCTTCCATAACAACCATATATGCCCCAAGGGCATAACTTACAACACCTACCACCAGGCCCTGGGGGCCTGGGGGTATCGTCCCTTCCATAACAACCTCCCTTCCATAACACTGCACCCCTTCTATAACAACCATATATTCTCCAAGGGCATAACTTACAACGCCTACCCTCAGGCCCTGGGGGGCTGTGTCGACACTGGAGTTTTTGTTATCTGAACTCTGAAGTATTTTTAGCAAAATTTCTATCTCAAAATTTTTATCTGATGCATTTAAGGCGTGAATGGGGGGGGGGGGGTAGTTGCCCTCCGATCTCTTTTGACTTTTGAAAAGTGAACAAGAACTTTCAATTTCCAATCAAATGAGTCCTCTCCGAAGTTTATACGAGCATCCCTTCCATAAGAACAATATACTCCCCCAGGTCATAACTTACAAAGCCTTCCGCCGTGCCCTGAGGGGTTGTGTCGACACCTGAGTTTTTGTTATCTGACTTTTGAACAATTTCTAACTTAATGGCTATCTCAAAATTTTATGGGAGGAATTTGGGAAAAAGGGGTTTGGGGGGGGGGGGCTAGTTGCCATCAAATCTTTTTTGACTTTTAAAAATTGAACTAGAACTTTTAATTTCCAGTCAAATGAGCCCTCTCTGAAGATTTTACGAGCATCCCTTCAATAAAAACCATATATTCCCCCAGGGCATAACTTACAACGCCTGCCCTCGGGCCCTGGGGGGTTGCGTCGACTCTGAAGTATTCGTTGTATGGTAATTGAAATATTGAAAAATGGATATCTCAAAGTCTTTTTGGATGGGTTTGAGGAAAAAAGGACGTGGAGTGGGGATGGGGGTGCGCTAGGTGCCCTCCAATCTCTTTTGACTCTTAAAAAGTGAACTAGAACTTTTATTTTCCAATCAAATGAGCTCTCTTTGAAGTTTATACGAGCATCTCTTGCATAAGAACTGTATATGCCCCCATGGCATAGCTTACAACGCCTGCCCCCGGGCCCTGGGGGGCTGTGTCAACACCGGAGTTTTGTTATATGATGTTAGAACTATTTCTAACAAAATAGCTATGTCAAAATTTTTATCAGATGCATTTGGGAGAAAAGGGTGTGGGGGTGGGGGGGGGTGTTTTACCCTCCAATATCTTTTGACGCTTAAAATGTGAACTAGAACTTTCAATTTCTTATCAAATGAGCCCTCTCTGAAGTTTATACGAGCATTCCTTCCATAAAAACCATATATGCCCCCAGGGCGTAACTTATAATCCTTGCCCTGAACACTGTGGGGGGAGTATTCTACTCAAAGATATAATTTCCAGAACTTTCAATTACGTTGAACAAAATGGCTATCTAAAAAATTTTGATTGGATGTGTTTGGGGAAATGGTGGGCGTGGAAGGGGCGTTAGTTGCCTTCCAATCCCTTTCGACTGTTAATAAGGGCACTAGCCATTTAAATTTCAAATCGAATGAGTTCTTTTTGAAGTTTCAATTCAATTCAATTCAAACGAAGATTCAATTCAATTCAATTCCGAATACGAAGAGTAAAAAATAAATAAAAATAATAACCGCTAATCAACAGGCCATTTTATAAAAAGCGTTTATACGACAACGCTTTTTATAAAAACCTTACATGCTCCCAGGGCATAACTTACAACCCTTGCCCTGAGGACTGTGGGGGGGGGGGTGTCATCCTCAAACACCTAAGTTCCAGAACTTTCAACTACGTAGAACAAAATGGCTATATCAAAAACTTTTATTGGATGTGATTGGGGGAAGGTGGGCGTGAGAGGGGGTTTAGTTGCCCTCCAATAACTTTCGACTGTCAAAAAGAGCACTAGCCCTTTGAATTTCCAATCGAATGAGTCGTTTTTGAAGTTTCTACGACAAAGGTTTCTATAAAAACCTTATATGCCTCCAGGGGATATAAGGTTTTTATAGAATAAAATTTTGTTCTCTACGTAGAACAAAATGGCTATATCAAAATTTTGATTGGATGTGTTTGGGAAAGTCATTGGAGGGCAACTAACCCCCCTCTCACGCCCACCATTTCCCCAAACACATCCAGTCAAAATTTTGAGATATCAATTTTTTTCAACGTGGTTGAAACTTCTGGATATTATGTCTTTGAGGATGACACCCCCCCCCACAGCCCTCAGGGCAAGGGTTGTAAGTTATGGCCTGGGGGCAAATAAGGTTTTTATACAAAATGTTGCTAGTGCCCTTTTTAATAGTCGAAAGTGATTGGAAGGCAACTAACACCCCAGCCACAACCACCATTCATCCAAAAAAATCCAATCAAAATTTTGAGATAGCCATTTTGTTCAAAGAAGTTGAAAGGTACGGAAATTATATCTTTGAGGATGACACTCCCCCCCCCCCACAGCCCTCGGGGTAAGGGTTGTAAGTCATGGCCTGGGGGAATATAAGGTTTTTATTGAAAGCTTTGTCGTAAAAACTTGAAAAAGGGCTCATTCGATTGGAAATTCAAAGGGCTAGCGCCCTTTTTAATAGTCGAAAGTGATTTGAGGGCAACTAGCCCCCTCTCTCATGCCCCTTTCTCCCCAAACACATCCAAATTTTAAGATAACTATTTTGTTTAACGTAGTTAAAAATTCTAGAAATTAGTTTTTTGAGAATGATAAACCCCTCACAGCCCTCTGGTCAAAGTTTGTAAGTTATGCCCTGGGGGCATATAAGGTTTTTATAGATAATGATGTTGTAAAAACTTCGAAAAGGGCTCATTCGATTGGAAACTGGAAGGGCTTGTGCCCTTTTTAATAGTCAAAAGTGATTGGAGGATAACTAACACCCCTCTTACACCCACCATTTCCCCAGACACATCTAATCAAAATTTTGAGACAGCCATTTTGTTCGAGGTAGTTAAAAAGTCGGAAACTATGTTTTGAGGATGACAGTCCCCCCACAGCCCTCAGGGCAAGGATTTGAAGTTAGGCACTGGGGGCATGTAAGGTTTTTTTTTAAAAGAAAGCGTTGTCGTAGAGAATTCAAAAACGAATCATTCGATTGTAAATTGAAACGACCAGTGCCCTTTTTAATAGTCAAAAGTGATTGGAGGGCAAGTAACCCCCTTCTCACGCCCACTATTTCCCAAAACGCATCCAAAAGTGCCGTTTTTAATAGTCGAAATTGATTGGAGGGCAAGTAACCCCCCTCTCACGCCCACAATTTCCCCAAGCGCATCCAATCAAAATTTTGAGATAACGATTTTGTTCTACTTAGTTGAAAGGTCCAGAAGTTATGTCTTTGAGGATAACAGCCCCCTCAGAACCCTCAGGGCAAGGGTTGTAAGTTATGTCCTGGGGCATATAAGGTTTTTATAGAAAGTGTTGTCGTAGAAACTTCAAAAAGGGCTCATTCGATTGGAAATTGAAAGGGCTAGTGCTCTTTTTAATAGTCGGAAGTGATTTGAAGTTAATTACCCCTCTTCTGTAGCCAAATATTTTCCCACACACATTCACCAATAATTTTTAGAAAACCGCTTTCATCAACGTCGTTAATAGTTCTGGAATCTGGTTCTTTGAGGATGATACCCCTCCCCAGCCCTCAGGGCAAGGGTTGTAAGCTATGCCCTAGGGGCATATAAGGTTTTTATTGAAAGCATTGTCGTAGAAACTTCAAAAGGGCTCATTCGATTGGAAATTGAAAGGGCCAGTGCCTCTTTTAATAGTTAAAAGTGATTGGAGAGCAACTAACGCCCCTCTCACGCCCACCATTTCCCCAGACATATCCAATGAAAATTTTGAGATAGCCATTTTGCTGAACATAGTTGAAAATTCTGGAAATTAGGTCTTTGAGAATGACAACCCCCTCACAGCCCTCAGGAAAAGGTTTGTAATTTATGCCCTGGGGGCATATAAGGTGTTTATAGAAAGCGTTGTCGTAGAAACTCAAAAAGAATCGATTCGATTGGAAATTGAAAGGGCTAGGGCCCTTTAATAGTCGAAAATAATTGGAAGGCTTGACATTTTTATAGTAAAGACCGATGTGGGTACAGTGTATTATTAATTTCTTTTGTTTTGACCAGGGCGCTTCGTATCGAAAGAGTTATCGTAGGAACTTCGAAAAGGGCTCATTCGATTGAAAATAGAAAGGGCTAATTCCCTTTGTAATAGACGAAAGTGATCGGAGGGCAACTAGTCCCCCTCCCATGCCCACACCTCACGTTTGCTCATTATTTTTAAAAATTAAATGTTGCCTTAAGATTAGTCTTCATTTAGCCTTCAGAGTGGAAACACCTTTTTGGATTCACTCACTTTGGACAGAATTAATAAAGAGCTTTGAACATGAATTAATTCAGTGATCCTAGCTAACTCATCTTTAATCAGCGATAATATATCAAAACCCATTCCGGTTCAAAAAATGGCAAAGAGAGTATGCCAGGAATGCAGATTAAGAGTTACTATTAACTCTATTCAGTACAGTAGCTGTGAGTTTTACTTCCATTCCATGAACATTGCTCCGGTATAGAACGTTCTAAGTGGTCAAAACATTGGCTTTGCCTAGATTGTACTACAAAAGAAGATACTAATGACAAGGTAGTACCCTTTGATGACTCTGCGTTGTTCCACCCAGACCCCGTCTACCCTTATGACACCCCCACGTCACCCATCGGGAAGTGACCTAGTCAACATTTTGAAGGAAATGAGGTCATCACCCTTTTCGTCTCTCAAATCAATTCCTTGCCAAACCAGTTCCATGCCCCAGGAACGTCCCCCCTCAACCACGTCCGATGTGTCTTGTCAGACCAATTTCGTTTCAAAAACAACCGATTTCAATTGCCCAACCCCTGACCAGGCTACAGCATTCAAGATATGCGCATTCCTGCCAGTCCTCCTTGTTAAAAAATATTCCTACTGCACCTAAAACAAGAAAACTCCTACCTCCAATGCAGTGGTCGTTATCATTGATGAGTGAACTTGAAAGTATCATTATAGAAATGTCCACCCTAACCACTTCAAAAAGTGTTAGAGTTGGTAACCCCCCGTCTTTTCCAATCCAGGAATAGGAGAAATCCCAAATTTCTGTTAAAACCAATATTAAAACAAGACTTCTTGATGCTAATGTCGCTCCTGATAACATCATCAAAAATCAAAATTTAACAGAAGACAAGGTCAACGACAAAATTATAGAAGCGAATCCAGTGATTTCCGGTTCAACTAAGATAAAAAGACAAGTTTGTGTGTTTAAAGGATTAAACTGTCTTGGTTTTAATCGCCTCTCAGGCACAAGTGTTCAAGGTCAAGTTCATTCTGAAATTGACCTTAATTATGCATGTGAAACTAGGTGTGAGTTCAATACTAGTGATGAACTATCCAGGAAACAAGTTAATGCTAATAAAGGTATATGCCTGGAGAGGGATTTGCAAGAAGGAAGAGTCGTGTAAATACCTTCATTTGTGCAAGAATTATTATTTGAAGAATGAATGTAGTGTCCCTGGGAGCAAACTCTTTCATTACAGGGTTTGTGACAGTTTTAGAAGTGGGCTTTGCTTCGGTGAATGCAGTCAAATCCACTTGAAATATGGATACAAATCTTTTAAAAAGCTCTTAAATAGTGCCGAAAAAAAAATTTAAACCCACAGTCAGCACCCACTCCAATTTCTTCTCTCATCAGTTCGAACCTGTCAAAAAGCGATTTGCATCAAAACTTCCCACCTTTACATCAAAGGTCAGTGAGATACTGCAAGCAGTTCAGCTCAACGAAAACAAGTTCTCTCCCCTCCAACAGTGCCAAGAAAACTCTGCCAAAAAACGAGAGTCACCGGGCCTGTCATGCAACACACTAGTGACCATTGAAGCACCACGACCAGCTCATTCTGCGGAATTTGAGACCCCCATAGTATTCTATCACCACAAAGAAGACCCTACTTCCATCCATTCGGGTTATGGAAGCATCGAATTACGTGACTCTAGTGTAAACCTGTGTTTTAGTTCTAACTTATGTCCCCCCAAATCCCTACTTAATAATATCCCCATAATTTGTCCGCTGTCCTCCTTTTCTCTCAAGCCCGGTCCAGCCCCGCCTTTTAATCCTGCTTCTCAAACGAATCCCAGCCTTCACCCCAAAAAAGATGCCTCTCCCCTCCCAGATCCACGTTCCTCCTACCCCCACTGCCTCCCATAATTAACAAACAAAAAATTGCCCTCTTTAGTAACCGTTTTACTTTCCCAAAGTTGCTTGTTACGAACGCCGAAAGCCTGAATTTCGACAAATTGATTGAGCTAGAGGCCCTCTGTCAAGTACACAAAATTGATGTAATTGCCGTAACTGAGGTCCAAGCACAGAACCCTGATTTATTGAAAATTAATAACTACTGCCAATTCATATGACTTTGTCCCCATGATCACCCCCCAGGTAAAAAGGGAGGTGGAATACTACCATATGTAAATAATTATCTCTTTCCTAAATCAATTCATACTCCCAACCTTTCAGATTACGATGAAATCATTTTGGCAAATGTAAGCCCCAAAGTTTTACAACGCCCCTTTAATTTGATTGTGTTTTGCTGCTTCTATTATTCTCCAAATCAAAACGCTGCGCAAAGACAGCGATTCTACCAACAACTGCATAGTAGTGCCGACTTTGTCCTATGTAAATTCCCGAACGTCGGTATTTTCTTAGTAGGTGATGCTAATGCTTTAAAGTTAAGTCCCCTTTGTAGTTTCCTAAACTTAAAACAATAGTAAAAATACCAACAATAAAAGGAAATTCTACCCTTGATTTAATTTGCACCAATATGCAGGCTTTCTATACCCTTCCTGTCCCCTTGTCCCCGTTAGGAGGAAGTTACCATTTTCGTTTATTAATAAAGCCTCTTAACATCCTTCATCATAAATTTTCTGTTACGGAGTTCTCTTACTGCCAAATTTTCAACGATGGCCATTGCAATTTTGGATTTTGGATTCACAATGAAAATTGCTTGTCTATAAAAGAAACAAACGACATTAATTTTACAGTCTCCGAATTCCAGAATCTGTTTAACACAAAATACATAAATTCCTTTCCGTTGAAAAAAGTAAAAACATGTTCTAATGACAAACCATACATTACTAGCCAATTGAAAAAACTAATTAGAATCAAATTGAATCTACTAAAGAGTGGTAAAACATCCAAAGCGAACTCACTGCATAAACATATAAAAACAGAAATACATAAATCTGCGTCTTCATATTACAAATGCAAAGTCCAGGATTTATTTTCTACAAAGCCAAAACAATGGTATAATAGAACAAAGAAAATTTGTGGGAAAACAAATAATAATATAGATTTCTATTTCCAACAAGACCCTTCAGTTACAGCCAATGATCTGAACAGGTTTCTTTCTTCCATAGTTCAGAACCTCCCTCCCCTTTCTTTTGACACCCCTTATGATCTGTGCTCTCTCAATTTTCCCGTTATTTCGCCCTCGGATGTGGAGGCAAAAATTAAGAACATTAAAAAGTGTAGTGTAGAACAAAAAAGTGTAAAAGTGTAGAACATTAAACATGTCCATTAGACATTCCGATTGTACTAATTAAAGCCTTTGCCGACAACCTCTCAGAGCCTTTGTCCTTACTTTTTAATGAAATTACCTCTACTGGTAAATTCCCAAATTGTTGGAAATTAGGTTTTATTACTCCCGTAAAAAAGAAAGGTAATAATCAAGATTTTGATGGTATCCGTCCCATTACTCTTACTCCAGTTTTTTCGAAGTTATATGAAAGCTTTTTAGCTGAGTGGTTGAAAGTAAAAATAATCCCAAATGTTGACCAACGACAATTCGGAAACCTACGCTCTACATCTACTACCCACTATCTTGTTCACCTTATGGACACAATATGCAACATACTCGAAAAACCCAATACCTGGCTCAATGTTATCGCTGTTGACTTGCAAAAAGCTTTTGATTTAATCAACCACAATACACTATTAGAAAAACTATCTAATGACTTTCAAGTTGACCCTTATTTAATTAGAATAGTTGCGTCTTTCCTCTCTAACAGAACGCAAGTCGTGAAATACCTGAATGTATATTCTGGTCCCCTCCGAATTTATAATGGTGTGCCCCAAGGAACCCTCTTAGGTCCAATTTTATTTAAACAACAGTAGAGATGCCTTATTGATTCCGATCGCTCACCCGTGCTGCCACCTACAATTTTTTTACATAGTTTAATGGGGACAGTGTCAATGACCTCTTTTCTCCAAGGTCTCTTTCTCCGGGTGTGTTTTTGGCCAAGTGCCCGCTATGAAAGAATGTTATGATCCAGGAAAGAGTATTGGTTGTTGTTGTTTTTGGACAAGTGCCCGCTAGGGAAGACTGTTATGATCCAGGAAAGAGTATTTGTTGTTATAAGCTCGAGGCAAATGTTATGATCCGGGAAACAGTATTTGTTGTTGTAAGTGTATGCTAGGGGCGAATGTTATGATCCTGGAATTGTTTTCGGGGAAGTTAATTAATGTCTGACAGATGACGTCAAGTTAATTAATGTCTTTAGAGTTCGACCAGAATTGTTTCCGGGGAAGTTAATTAATGTCTGACAGATGATGTCATGATTGATTAATTTGACACGAAAGGGGAATTAATTGTTGTTTCTAAGGAGAATTATTGATTCACGAAAGGAGAATTAATTTGTTGTTTCCAAAGAGAATTGTTTCCGAGCGAATGTCTATATTAATATCTTAAGAGTTCTACTAAGAGAATTGTTTCCGAGCGGATGTTTTGATCTTAGCGATGAAGTGATTAGCGCGCGAAAGGGTTTCTTAGTAATTTCAAATGTGACAGCGCAGAGATGCCAAAACAAAAGGAACTCGCTGAAATTACGTTTAGGGGTTATTTGGGTGAAACCGTTTTAGACATCTTAGGGAATTATTTCGGCGAAACAGTTAGAGACATTTTAAAAGATGATTTTAGAAGATGTTTTAGAAGAGGTTTTGAGTGTGGTCGTTATAGTAAACAAGTTGTATTTGAACAGTGTGGTGAGGTCCTCTACCCCGACCCCAAAGGGCTCCGATCCCCCTACCCCGACCCAAAGGGCCCCGACCCCCCTACCCCAACCCCGAAGGAAGCCCCCGGTCTCCAAAGGTCCCCCGCTCCCCCCCCCCCCAAAGGGCCCCGGTGCCCCAAAGGCCCCTGAGCCCCTATTTTTTAATATTTTTTAAGGCTATATTATATCTTCAGAACAAGTTCCCTTCTTAATGTCATTCCATAGCCCATTTTTACAAGTTGAAGTACCAATCCATTCACCACAACTTTACTATAAGGCTTTTTTGGATACCTCAACACCAAGAAATACCTTTCAAAAGACATTTCAGAGCAACTTCCTTTCTTAATGTTCCATTCTAAACCCATCTTACAACTTGAAGTACCTGTCCTTTTCACCCACGACTATACTTTACAGCTTTTTAGATACCTTGACACCAAGAAATACCTTTCAAAAGGCATTCCAGAGCAAGTTCCTTTCTTAATGTCATTCCCTAACCCATTTTTACAAGTTGAAGTACCATCTTTTTCACCCACAACTATACCTTACAGCTTTTTGGATACCTCAACATCAAGCAATACCTTTCAAAAGGCATTTCAGAGCAACTTCTTTTCTTAATGTCCCGTCTAAACCCATTTTCCCACTTGAAGCATCTATCCTTTTCACCCACAATTATACTTTACAGCTTCTTTGGATACCTCAACACCAAGAAATACCTTTCAAAAGACATTTCAGAGCAAGTTCCTTTGTTAATGTCCCTTCTAAACCCATTTTACAAATTGAACTACCCATCCGTTTCACCCACAACTTAGTTATAGGTAAGAGTTTGAATTTTTACCTTAGAGACTTAACTTAGAGTTTTAATTTGGCTTAGTTTTAGTTAAACGTTTAGAGTTTCTTAGCTTAGAGTCTTAGCTTAGAGTTGCAGTTATAGTTATAGTTTAGTTTTATTTAAGAGTTTAGAGTTTTTATCTTAGATTCTTAGCTTAGAGTTTTATTTATAGTTGTAGTTTATTTTACTTTAGTTAAAGTTAAGAATTTAGAGTTTTAGCTTAGAATCATAGCTTAGAGTTTTTGCTTAAGTTCTAGTTTAGTTTAGCTCTAGTTAAGAGTTTAGAGTTTTACCTTATAGTGTTATCTTAGAGTTTTTGTTAGAGTTCTAGTTTACTTTAGTTTTAGTTTAGAGTTTTACCTTAGAGTCTTAGCTTAGAGTTTTAGTTAGAGTTTAAGTTTAGTTTAGTTACAGTTAAGAATTTAGCGTTTTAGCTTAGAGTCATAGCTTAGAGTTTTACTTAAAGTTTTAGTTTGGCTAAGTTTTAGTTAAGAGTTTCGAGTTTTAGCTTAGAGTTCTAGTTTAGTTTAATTTTAGTTAAGAGTTTGATGTTTTTCCTTTGAGTTTCAGTTAGAGTTCTAGTTTAGTTTTAGTTAAGAGTTTAGAGTTTTTACCTTAGAGACTTAGCTTAGAGTTTTTGTTGAAGTTTTAGTTTAGTTTAGTTTTAGTTAATAATTTAGAGTTTTTATCTTAGAGTCTTATCTTAAAGTTTTTGTTGAAGTTCTAGTTTAGTTTAGTTTTATTTAATAGTTTAGAGTTTTAGCTTAGAGTCTTAGTTTAGAGTTTTTTGTTGAAGTTCTAGTTTAGTTTAGAGTTTTATATTAGACTTGAGTTTTAATTAGAGTTCTAGTTTAGTTTAGTTTTAGTTAAGAGTTTAGAGTTTTAGCTTAGAGTCTTAGCTTAGAGTTTTTGTTAGAGTTCTAGTTTAGTTTAGTTATAGTTAAGAGTTTGGAGTTTTACCTTAGAGTCATAATTTAGAGTTTTAGTTTATTTAATTTTTAGTTAAGAGTTTAGAGTTTTTAGCTTAGAGTCTTAGCTTAGAGTTTTTGTTAGAGTTCTAATTTAGTTTAGTTTTAGTTAAGAGTTTAGTTTAGTTTTAGTTAAGAGTTTAGTGTTTTTAGCTTAGAGTCTTAGTTTAGAGTTTATGTTGAAGTTCTAGTTTAGTTTAGTTTTAGTTCAGAGTTTTAGCTTAGAGTCTTAGTTTAGAGTTTTACTTAAAGTTATAGTTTAGTTTAGAGTTTTAGCTTAGAGTCTTAGCTTAGAGTTTTTGCTTAGTTTAGTTTTAGTTAAGAGTTTAGAGTTTTAGCTTAGAGTCTTAGCTTAGAGTTTTTGTTAGAGTTCTAGTTTTAGTTAAGAGTTTGGAGTTTTACCTTAGAGTCATAATTTAGAGTTTTAGTTTAGTTTAGTTTTACTTAAGAGTTTAGAGTTTTAGCTTAGAGTCTTAGTTTAGAGTTTTTGTTAGAGTTCTAGTTTAGTTTAGTTTAGATTTAGTTAAGAGTTTAGTTTAGTTTTAGTTAAGAGTTTAGTGTTTTTAGCTTAGAGTCTTAGTTTAGAGTTTTTGTTGAAGTTCTAGTTTAGTTTAATTTTAGTTTAGAGTTTTAGCTTAGACTTAGAGTTTTAATTAGAGTTTTACTTAAAGTTATAGTTTGGTTAAGTTTTAGTTAAGAGTTTCGAGTTTTAGATGAGTCTTAGCTTTGAGTTTCAGTTAGAGTTCTAGTTTAGTTTACTTTTAGTTAAGAGTTTAGTGTTTTACCTTAGAGTCTTAGCTTAGAGTTTTAGTTAGAGTTCTAGTTTAGTTTTAGTTAAGAGTTTAGAAATTTATCTTATAGTCTTAGATTAGATTTTTTTTTATAGTTCTAGTTTATTTTATTTTTAGTTAAGAGTTTAGAGTTTTTAGCTTAGAGTCTTAGCTTAGAGTTTTCATTGAAGTTCTAGTTTAGTTTAGTTTTATTTAATAGTTTAGAGTTTCAGCTTAGAGTTTTAGCTTAGAGTTTTTGTTAGAGTTGAAGTTTAGTTTAGTAATAGTTAAGAGTTTAGAGTTTTAGCTTAGAGTCTTAGCTTAGAGTTTTTGTTAGAGTTCTAGTTTAGTTTAGATATAGTTAAGCGTTTGGAGTTTTACCTTCGAGACTTAGCTTAGAGTTTTAGTTTAGTTTAGTTTTAGTTAAGAGTTTAGAGTTTTTTTTAGCTTAGAGTCTTAGCTTAGAGTTTTTTTTAGAGTTTTAGTTTAGTTTAGTTTTAGTTAAGAGTTTGGAGATTTACCTTAGAGTCATAGCTTAGAGTTTTATTTATGGTTATATTTTACTTTAGTTTTGTTAAGAGTTTAGAGTTTTAGCTTGGAGTCTTTTCTTAGTGTTTTTGTTAGAGTTCTAGTTTAGTTTAGTTTTAGTTAAGAGTTTCGAGTTTTTAGCTTAGAGTCTTAGCTTCGTTTAGTCTTACATTTTTAGTTTATTTTAGTTAAAGTTAATAATTTAGATTTTTAACTTAGAGTAATAGCTTAGAGTTTTACTTAAAGTTGTAGTTTAGTTTAGTTTTGGTTAAGAGTTTCGAGTTTTAGCTTGGAGTCTTAGCTTAGAGTTTTTGTTAGAGTTCTAGTTTAGTTTAGTTTTAGTTAAGAGTTTAGAGTTTTACCTTAGAGTCTTAGCTTAGAGTTTTAGTTAAGAGTCTTTAGTTTTAGTTTAGAGTCTTAGCTTAGAGTTATAGTTAGAGTTGAAGTTTAGTTTAGTTTTAGTTAAGAGTTTAGAGTTTTATCTTAGAGTCTTAGCTTAGAGTCATAGCTTAGAGTTTTACTTAAAGTTGTAGTTTAGTTTAGTTTTAGTTAAGAGTTTCGAGTTTTTAGCTTAGAGTCTTAGCTTAGAGTTTTACTTAAAGTTTTAGTTTGGCTAAGTTTTAGTTAAGAGTTTCGAGTTTTAGCTTAGAGTCTTAGCTTAGGGTTTTTTGTTAGAGTTCTAGTTTAGTTTTATTTTAGTTAAGAGTTTGATGTTTTTAACTTTGAGTTTCAGTTAGAGTTCTAGTTTAGTTTAGTTTTAGTTAAGAGTTGGGTGTTTTACCTTAGAGACTTAGCTTAGAGTTTTAGTTTAGTTTAGTTTTAGTTAAGAGTTTAGAGTTTTAGCTTAGAGTCTTATCTTAAAGTTCTTGTTAGAGTTCTAGTTTAGTTTAGTTTTAGCTTAGAGTCTTAGTTTAGAGTTTTTTGTTGAAGTTCTATTTTAGTTTAGAGTTTTAGCTTAGACTTGAGTTTTAATTAGAGTTATAGTTTAGTTTACATTTAGTTAAGAGTTTAGAGTTTTAGCTTAGAGTCTTATCTTAGAGTTGTTGTTAGAGTTCTAGTTTAGTTTAGTTATAGTTAAGAGTTTAGAATTTTATCTTAGAGTCTTAGCTTATAATTTTTGATATAGTTCTAGTTTATTTTAGTTTTAGTTAAGAATTTAGAGTTTTAGCTTAGAGTCATACCTTAGAGTTTTACTTAAAGTTTTAGTTTGGCTAAGTTTTAGTTAAGAGTTTAGAGTTTTAGCTTAGAGTTTTAGCTTGGAGTTTTTTTTGTTAGAGTTCTAGTTTAGTTTAATTTTAGTTAAGAGTTTGATGTTTTTAACATTGAGTTTCAGTTAGAGTTCTAGTTTAGTTTAGTTTTAGTTAAGAGTTTGGTGTTTTACTTTAGAGACTTAGCTTAGAGTTTTAGTTTAGTTTAGTTTTAGTTAAGAGTTTCGAGTTTTAGCTTAGAGTATTATCTTAAAGTCTTTGTTAGAGTTGCAGTTTAGTTTAGTTTTAGTTAAGAGCTTAGAGTTTTAGCTTAGAGTCTTAGTTTAGAGTTTTTTGTTGAAGTTCTAGTTTAGTTTAGATTTTTATATTATAATTTAGTTTTAATTAGAGTTCTATTTTAGTTTAGTTTTAGTTAACAGTTTAGAGTTTTAGCTTAGAGTCTTAGCTTAGAGTTTTTTTGTTAGAGTTCTAGTTTAGTTTAATTTTAGTTAAGAGTTTGATGTTTTTACCTTTGAGTTTCAGTTAGAGTTCTAGTTTAGTTTAGTTTTAGTTAAGAGTTTAGTGTTTTACCCTAGAGACTTAGCTTAGAGTTTTAGTTTAGTTTAGTTTTAGTTAAGAGTTTGGAGTTTTAGCTTAGAGTCTTATCCTAAAGTTTTTGTTAGAGTTCTAGTTTAGTTTAGTTGTAGTTAAGAGTTTAGAGTTTTAGCTTAGTCTTAGTTTAGAGTTTTTTTTTTAACTTCTAGTTTAGTTTAGAGTTTTAGCTTAGACTTGAGTTTTAATTAGAGTTCTAGTTTAGTTTAGTTTTAGTTAAAAGTTTAGAGTTTTAGCTTAGAGTCTTAGCTTAGAGTTTTTGTTAGAGTTCTAGTTTAGTTTAGTTATAGTTAAGAGTTTCTCCACGTTTAAGTTAGGTTAGAAAAGGTTAGCTTATCATGAGCGCTCATGATAAGCTAACCTAATCTAACCTAACTTAAACGTGGAGAAACCTAACCTCTAACCTAACCTAACCTAATCTAACCTATGGTTTTGGTATTTCTATATAATATTGTGTAATTTTATGGCTATGCTAGTTCAGACTAAACTTCAACTCTAACTAAATCTCTAAGCTATGATTCTAGGCTAAACCTCT
The DNA here is from genome assembly GCF_049724085.1 of Artemia sp. Qi Xiang Cuo. NCBI lineage: Eukaryota > Metazoa > Arthropoda > Branchiopoda > Anostraca > Artemiidae > Artemia > Artemia sp. Qi Xiang Cuo. The sequence continues at coordinate 25,092,415 of NC_142808.1, read as the reverse complement.
AAGCTATAATTCTTAACTATGAATAAACTAAAAAATAACTCTAACTAAAACTCTAAGCTAAGACTCTAAGATAAAACTATAAAATATTAGCTGTAACTAAACTAAACTAAAATTCAACCCTAACTAAAACTCTAATCTAAGACTTTAAGGTAAAACTCAAAACTCTTAACTAAAACTAAACTAAACTAGAACTCCAAATAAAACTCTTTGCTATGACTTTATAGTAAAACTCTAAACTCTTAACTAAAACTAAACTAAACTTCAACTCTAAGTAAACTTCTAAGCTAAGACTCTAAGGTAGAACTCAAAACTCTTAACTAAACTAAACTAGAACTTCAAAAAAACTCTAAGCTACAACTCTAATATAAAACTCTAAACTATTAACTGAAACTAGACTAAACTAGAACTCTAAGTGTAACTCTAAGCTAAGACTCTAAGCTAAAAACTCTAAATTCTTAACTATGACTAAACTGAACTTCAACTTCAACAAAAACTCTAAGCTATGACTCTATGATAAAACTCTAAACTCTTAACTAAACTAAACTAGAACTCTAAAAAAAACTCTAAACTACGACTCAAAGCTAAAAACTAAATTCTTAACTATAACTAAACTAAACTTCAACTCTAACTATAACTCTATGCTAAGACTCTAAGCTAAAACTCTAAACTCCTAACTAAAACTAAACTAAACTAAAACTCTAACAAAAACTCTAAGATAATATTATAATATAAAACTCAAAAATACTAAATAAAAATAATACAGAGATAAAACAAAAAAACTAAGCTAAGAAACTAAGATAAAAACTCTAAGCTCTTAAATAAAACTAAACTAAACTATAAATCTCACAAAAACTCTATGCTAAGACTATAAGACAAAATTCTAAAATCTTAACTAAAAATTAACCAAACTATAAATTTAAGTAAAACTCTAAATTATGACTCTAAGGTAAAACGCCAAACTCTTAACTAAAACTAAACTAAACTAGAACTAACTCTAAGCTAAGACTCTAAGCTAAAAACTCTAAATTCTTAACTATGACTAAACTAAACTAGAACTTCAAAAAAAAACTCTAAGCTAAGACTCTAAGCTAAAACTCTAAACTCTTAACTAAAACTAAAATAAAATAGAACTCTATCAAAAACTCTAAGCTAAGACTCTAAGCTAAAACTCTAAACTCTTAACTAAACTAAACTAGAACTCTAATTAAAACTCAAGTCTAAGCTAAAACTCTAAACTAAACTAGAACTTCAACAAAAAACTCTAAACTAAGACTAAGCTAAAACTCTAAACTCTTAACTACAACTAAACTAAACTAGAACTCTAACAAAAACTTTAGGATAAGACTCTAAGCTAAAACTCTAAACTCTTAACTAAAACTAAACTAAACTAAAACTCTAAGCTAAGTCTCTAGGGTAAAACTCTAAACTCTTAACTAAAACTAAACTAGAAGTCTAACTGAAACTCAAAGGTAAAAAATCAAACTCATAACTAAAATTAAACTAAACTAGAACTCTAACAAAAAAACTCTAAGCTAAGACTCTAAGCTAAAATTCGAAACTCTTAACTAAAACTAAACTAGAACTCTAATTAAAACTCAAGTCTAAGCTAAAACTCTAAACTAAACTAGAACTTCAACAAAAAACTCTAAACTAAGACTAAGCTAAAATTCTAAACTCTTAACTAAACTAAACTAGAACTCTAACAAAAACTCTAAGCTAAGACTCTAAGCTAAAACTCTAAACTCTTAAATAAAACTAAACTAGAACTCTAATTAAAACTCAAGTCTAATCTAAAACTCTAAACTAAACTAGAACTTCAACAAAAAAATCTAAACTAATACTCTAAGCTAAAACTCTAAACTCTTAACTAAAACTAAACTAAACTAGAACTCTAACAAAAACTTAAAGATAAGACTCTAAGCTAAAACTCTAAACTCTTAACTAAAACTAAACTAAACTAAAACTCTAAGCTAAGTCTCTAAGGTAAAACACCAAACTCTTAACTAAAACTAAACTAGAAGTCTAACTGAAACTCAAAGTTAAAAACATCAAACTCATAACTAAGATTAAACTAAACCAAAACTCTAAAACAAAAACTATAAGCTAATACTCTAATCTAAAATTCGATACTGTTAAGTAAAAGTACACTAAACTAGAACTCTAAATAAAACTCAAGTCTAAGCTAAAACTCTAAACTAAACTAGAACTTCAACAAAAAACTCTAAACTAATACTCTAAGCTAAAACTCTAAACTATTAACTAAAACTAAACTAAAACTCTAACAAAAACTTTAAGATAAGACTCTAAGCTAAAGCTCTAAACTCTTAACTAAAACTAAACTAAACAAAAACTCTAAGCTAAGTCTCTAAGGTAAAACACCAAACTCTTAACTAAAACTAAACTAAACTAGAACTCTAACTGAAACTCAAAGGTAAAAACATAAAACTCTTAACTAAAATTAAACTAAACTACAACTCTAACAAAAAAAACTCTAAGCTAAGACTCTAAGATAAAACTCGAAACTCTTAACTAAAACTTAGCCAAACTAAAACTTTAAGTAAAACTCTAAGCTATGACTCTAAGCTAAAACTCTAAACTCTTAACTAAAACTAAAATAAAATAGAACTATATCAAAAACTCTAAGTTAAGACTCTAAGCTAAAACTCGAAACTCTTAACTAAAACTAAACTAAACTAAAACTCTAAGCTAAGTCTCTAAGGTAAAACACCAAACTCTTAACTAAAACTAAACTAGAACTCTAACTGAAACTCAAAGGTAAAAACATCAAACTCTTAACTAAAATTAAACTAAACTAGTACTCTAACAAAAAACCCTAAGCTAAGACTCTAAGCTAAAACTCGAAACTCTTAACTAAAACTTAGCCAAACTAAAACTTTAAGTAAAACTCTAAGCTAAGACTCTAAGCTAAAAACTCGAAACTCTTAACTAAAACTAAACTAAACTACAACTTTAAGTAAAACTCTAAGCTATGACTCTAAGCTAAAACTTTAAATTCTTAACTGTGACTAAACTAAACTAGAACTCTAACAAAAACTCTAAGCTAAGACTCCAAGCTAAAACTCTAAACTCTTAACTAAAACTAAACTAAACTTCAACTCTAACTATAACTCTAAGCTAAGACTCTAAGCTAAAACTAAAAACTCTTAACTAAAACAATAAGCTAAGACTCTAAGGTAAAACTCTAAACTCTTAACTAAAACTAAACTAGAACTCTAACAAAAACTCTAAGCTAAGACTCCAAGCTAAAACTCGAAACTCTTAACCAAAACTTAACCAAACTACAACTTTAAGTAAAACTCTAAGATATGACTCTAAGCTAAAACTAAATACTTGTAACTGTAAATAAAATAAACTAAAACTGTAAGATTAAACGAAGCTAAGACTCTAAGCTAAAAACTCTAAACTCTTAACTAAAACTAAACTAGAACTCTAACAAAAACACTAAGCTAAGACTCTAAGCTAAAACTCGAAACTCTTAACTAAAACTAAACTAAACTAAAACTCTAACTAAAACTCTAAGCTATGACTCTAAGTTAAAACACCAAACTCTTAACTAAAACTAAACTAAACTAGAACTCTAACAAAAACTCTAAGCTAAGACTCTAAACTAAAAAAAACCTCCAAACTCTTAACTAAAACTAAACTAAACTAAACTAAAATTATAAGCTAAATCTCAAAGTTAAGACTCCAAACGATTTACTATATTTAAACTAAACTAGAACTAAAACAAAAACTCTAAGCTAAGACTCTAAGGTAAAGCTCTAAACTCTTTACTATTACTAAACTAAACTTCAACTCTAACAAAAACTCTAAGCTAAGACTCTAAGCTGAAACTCTAAACTATTAAATAAAACTAAAATAAACTAGAACTTCAATAAAAACTCTAAGCTAAGACTCTAAGCTAAAAACTCTAAACTCATAACTAAAAAAAAAATAAACTAGAACTCTAACAAAAACTCTAAGCTAAAACTCTAAACTCTTAACTACTACTAAACTAAACTTCAACTCTAACAAAAACTCTGAGCTAAGACTCTAAGCTAAAACTCTAAACTATTAACTAAAACTAAAATAAACTAGAACTTCAACAAAAACTCTAAGCTAAGACTCTAAGCTAAAAACTCTAAACTCTTAACTAAAAATAAAATAAACTAAAACTCTAAAATATGACTCTAAGGTAAAACTCCAAACTCTTAACTAAACTAAACTAGAACTCTAACAAAAACTCTAAGCTAAGACTCTAAGCTAAAACTCTAAACTCTTAACTAAAACTAAACTAAACAAAAACTCTAAGCTAAGACTCTAAGCTAAAACTCCAAACGCTTAACTATATCTAAACTAAACTAGAACTCTAATTAAAACTCAAGTCTAAGCTAAAACTCTAAACTAAACTAGAACTTCAACAAAAAACTCTAAACTAAGACTCTAAGCTAAAACTCTAAACTATTAAATAAAACTAAACTAAACTAAAACTTCAACAAAAACTTTAAGATAAGACTCTAAGCTAAAAACTCTAGACTCTTAACTAAACTAAACTAAAACTCTAAGCTAAGACTCTAAGCTAAAAACTCTAACCTCTTAACTAAAACTAAACTAAAACTCTAACTGAAACTCAAAGGTAAAACATCAAACTCTTAACTAAAATTAAACTAAACTCTAAGCTAAAACTCGAAACTCTTAACTAAAACTTAGCCAAACTAAAACTTTAAGTAAAATTCTAAGCTATGACTTTAAGCTAAAACTCTAAATTATCAAGTTTAACTAAACTAGAAAGAAACTCTACCCAGAACTTTAAGCTAATACTCTAAGGTAAAACTCGAAACTCATAACTAAAACTTAACTAAACTAGAACTTTAACAAAAACTCTAAGCTAAGACTATAAGCTAAAGCTCGAAACTCTTAACTAAAACTAAACTAAACTAGAACTTCAACAAAAACTCTAAGCTATGACTCTAAGCTAAAACTCTAAATTCTTAACTGGAACTAATCTAAAATAAACTAGAACTCTAAATAAAACTCTAAGATAACACTCTAATATAAAAACTCTAAACTCTTAACTAAAACTAAACTAGAACTCTAACTGAAACTCTAAGCTAAGACTCTAAGCTAAAAAACTCTAAACTTTTAACTAAAACTAAACTAAACTAAAACTCTAAGCTAAGTCTCTAAGGTAAAAATTCAAACTCTTACCTATAACTAAGTTGTGGTTGAAACGGATGGGTAGTTCAATTTTTGAAATGGGTTTGGAAGGGACATTAACAAAGGAACTTGCTCTGAAATGACTTTCGAAAGGTATTTCTTGGTCTTGAGGTATCCAAAAAAGCTGTAAAGTATAATTGTGGGTGAAAAGGATAGATGCTTCAAGTTGGAAAATGGGTTTAGACGGGACATTAAGAAAAGAAGTTGCTCTGAAATGCCTTTTGAAAGGTATTGCTTGATGTTGAGGTATCCAAAAAGCTGTAAAGTATAGTTGTGGGTGAAAAAGATGGTACTTCAACTTGTAAAAATGGGTTAGGGAATGACATTAAGAAAGGAACTTGCTCTGGAATGCCTTTTGAAAGGTATTTCTTGGTGTTAAGGTATCTAAAAAGCTGTAAAGTATAGTTGTGGGTGAAAAGGACAGGTACTTCAAGTAGGAAAATGGGTTTAGAATGGAACATTAAGAAAGGAAGTTGCTCTGAAATGTCTTTTGAAAGGTATTTCTTGGTGTTGAGGTATCCAAAAAAGCCTTATAGTAAAGTTGTGGTGAATGGATTGGTACTTCAACTTGTAAAAATGGGCTATGGAATGACATTAAGAAGGGAACTTGTTCTGAAGATATAATATAGCCTTAAAAAATATTAAAAAATAGGGGCTCAGGGGCCTTTGGGGCGCCGGGGCCCTTTGGGGAGGGGGGCCCGGGGGACCTTTGGAGACCGGGGGCTTCCTTCGGGGTTGGGGTAGGGGGGTCGGGGCCCTTTTGGTCGGGGTAGGGGGATTGGAGCCCTTTGGGGCGGGGTAGAGGACCTCACCACACTCTTCAAATACAACTTGTTTACTATAACGACCACACTCAAAACCTCTTCTAAAACATCTTCTAAAATCATCTTTTAAAATGTCTCTAACTGTTTCGCCGAAATAATTCCCTAAGATGTCTAAAACGGTTTCGCCCAAATAACCCCTAAACGTAATTTCAGCGAGTTCCTTTTGTTTTGGCATCTCTGCGCTGTCACATTTGAAATTACTAAGAAACCCTTTCGCGCGCTAATCACTTCATCGCTAAGATCAAAACATCCGCTCGGAAAAAATTCTCTTGGTAGAACTCCAAAGATATTAATATAGACATTCGCTCGGAAACAATTCTCTTTGGAAACAACAAATTAATTCTCCTTTCGTGAATCAATAATTCTCCTTAGAAACAACAATTAATTCCCCTTTCGTGTCAAGCTAATCAATCATGACATCATCTGTCAGACATTAATTAACTTCCCCGGAAACAATTCTGGTCGAACTCTAAAGACATTAATTAACTTGACGTCATCTGTCAGATATTAATTAACTTCCCCGGAAACAATTCTAGGATCATAACATTCTCCCCTAGCATACACTTACAACAACAAATACTGTTTCCTGGATCATAACATTTGCCTCGAGCATACAACAACAAATACTCTTTCCTGCATCATAACATTCTCCCCTAGCGGGCACTTGGCCAAAAACAACAACTACTCTTTTCAAGATCACAACGTTCTCTCCTAGCGGACACTTGTGCCGAAAACACACCTGGAGAAAGAGACCTTGGAGAAAAGAGGTCATTGACACTGTCCCCATTAAACTATGTAAAAAAATTGTAGGTGGCAGCACGGGTGAGCGATCGGAGTCAATAAGGCATCTCTACTAACAACCTTGGTGTTTATTTCCCGGATAGATGGAAATTCGTTGATGATCTAACTGTCTTAGAGACATGTTCCAAAAATTTCAAAAGCAACCCAATGTACATTTTGGAATCGATATCAGCCAAAGCTCTTACTGATGATTTGAAAGTCAACCCTTTAAAATCAACTGTTCTTACTATTAATTTCCTTAAAACTCCTCCTTCTTTCTCCTGTCCAATCCCCCCTGAAATGTCCATTACCACTATGAAATTACTGGGCGTTACCATCTCAAGCGACTTAAAATGGGATTGTCATATTAATGACATCTTAAAACGTGCAAATGCCGCATTTCCCTCCTTAAACTCCTTAAAACATTTAAATGCCCTAAATCGCACTGTTTGGGGATCAAACAATCTAAATCGCACAAGCTCAATATGCTTTTCGTCTTTGGTATTATTTGGATCAATGACTGTTTGATCAATGGCAGTAGCGTTTCCTGGTGCTTTGTTTTTCATCGATTCATCTTTATATTCCATCGTGATATTTTCTGACAATGCCCTTTTTATTTTTCTGGCAATTTCACTGTCTATTATCACATTATTTTTACACAGGTAACAGTTTCGGCACGTAGACAAGATATGGTTTACGATATTAGTAGAAGAGTAGGCCTTTCTTTTATTGATCTTCTGTTGAATGCTAATACCCGAAAGGTGACGATTGGATGTATCAGTAGGTAATGTGTTACTTGCAGCAGTAGCAAGGAGTTGTCCTCTATCATCAATGATTATTTTTATGTTGGCATTCTCTTTGAGTGCAATCATCTCTGGAAATCTCAATCTCGCATAACCACCAACATAAGAGTTGAATTTTTTCGGTATTCCAAAGAAATTTAATTCCTTACTGTCATGACAATGCATGCATACATTTCCAATAGTGCTACCACCTCTACTTGTTTCAAAGTTTAAATACTTCTCTTTGTCAGCATTCAATGCTACAATAACCTTGTTATGTAAACACACTTTATTAAAATGCTCCATCTTCACTTTTTTTTAAAGATATGACTTATGTGTTTATCGTTCCACTGCGTAAAAAATACTGATTTAATACATGCAATAGATTGGGTAGTGTCAATAACCGGTCACAGAATACCGGTGGTGAAGTCACATCGTGTCTCTGACCAATCAAAGAGCGCAATTGTTAGAACTGTAAGAATATTTTGACATTTTAAGTTATGTACAAAAAGAAAAAAATAAATAAAGTTGAAAAATTTCGAAGTTTTAAAAAAGTTTGAATTAAACACTTTTAGGATATCGAGTGTCTTTACTGAAAAGAAGAAAAATCACACGGAATCCGGCAACTGAGTCTCTCAATCCCCGTAAAGCTCTTTTAAAAGATACAAAAACTACTTATTTAACACAAAAATTTCGTTTTTAATTAGCACAAAGTAAAGAAAAAACACACGGCATTAGGCAAATGAGTCTCTCAATCCCTGTAAAACTCCTTTAAAAGATATAAAAAATGACCATCAATTAAAGAAAAAACTACATAGAGTCAGACAAATGAGTCTCTCAAATCCCTTAAAGATCTTTTAAAAGATACACAAACTACTTATTTAACAAAAAATTTTATTTTTAGATGACCAAAAATTAAATAAAATACACGCGGAATCAGGCACCTGAGTCCCTAAATCCCCTTAAAGATCTTTGAAAAGATACAAAAACTAATCATTTAAAACAAAAATTTCTTTTTTAATGTCCTCCACGTTAATTAAAACCACACTGAATCAGGCAACTGAGTCTCTCAATCCCCCTTAAGCTCTTTTAAAATATACAGAAACTACTTATTTAACACAAAAATTACGTTTTTAATGACCACTAAGTATAGAAAAACCACACAGAATCAGGCAACTGAGTCTCTCAAACCCCTTAAAGCTCTTTTAAAAGATACAAAAACTACAGATTTAACACAAAAATTTAGTTTTTAATGACCAACAAGTAAAGGAAAACCACACGGACTTAGGCAACTGAGTCTCTCAAACCCCGTAAAGCTCTTTTAAAAGATACAAAAACTACTTATTTAACACAAACAGTTCGATTTTAATGACCACCAAGTTAAGAAAAACCACACGGAATCAGGCAACTGAGTCTCTCAAACCCCTTAAAGCTCTTTTAAAAGATACAAAAACTACTTATTTAACACAAAAATTTCGTTTTTAATGACCATCAAGTAAAGAAAAATCACACGGAATAAGGGAATTCCTATACATGCAAGCAAAGAACTAGGGAAGTCCTAGACATTCAATATTAGACCACTGTAATTCATATACTCGCTATCTATTATCATGGAAATTCCTATACATGCAAGCAAATAACATGGGAATTGCTATACATACAATCAAATAAGAAGGGGATTCATATACATGCAAGCAATTAAAATGGGAAGACCTCTCCCCGCCCGCAGATACCAAGGTACTTCCGATACAAGCAAGCAAATAACATGGGAATTCCTATACACGCAAGCAAATAACATGGGAATTCCTATACACGCAAGCAAATAACATGGGAATTCATATACAAGCAAGCAAATAACAAGGGAATTCCTATACATGCAAGCAAATAACATGGGAATTCCTATACACGCAATCAAATAACATGGGAATTCCTATACACGCAAGCAAAAAACCATGTCAATTCATATCAATGAACCCAAATACCAGGGGATTACATATACATGCACGCAATTAACATGGGAATTCCTATACACGCAAACAAATACCAGCGGAATCGCTATACATGCAAGCAAATAACATTTTAATTCCTATACATGCAAACAAATAACATGGGAATTCCTATACATGCAATCAAATAACTTGGGAATACCTATACTGGCAAGCATATAACACGGGAATTCCTATACATGCACGCAAATAACATGGGAATTCCTATACATGCAAGCAAATAACCTGGGAATTCCTATACATGCAAGCAAATAACATGGGAATTCCTATACACGCAAGCAAATATCATAGGAATTACTATACATGCAAGCAAATAACATGGGAATTCCTATACACGCAAGCAAATAACATGGGAATTCATATACATGCAAGAAAATATCATGGGAATTCCTATACACGCAAGCAAATAACATTGGTCTTCCTTTACACGCTAGCAATTAACATTGGTATTCCTATTCACGCTAGCTATTAACATGGGACTTCCTCTACAAGCAAGCAAATAACCAGGGAATATCTATACCTGCAAGCAAATAACAAGGGAATTCCTATACACGCAAGCAAATAACATAACCATTTCTTTTATTCAAATCCCAACCACAAATCAAGTTACCGTATATTGAACAACCTCTGATTGGCTCATAAAAAATGCCCACGTCAAACGATACATTCATTGTGCAATTCTTATCAAAAACAAAAAGCTTTATACCCCTTTTTTCCAATGAGAGTTAGCTTTAGCAACAACACATTCCTAACAAACTATTCTTGACTAAAGGCAATTGTCCAAAAAATCAATCACACTAGGACCAGTATTGCGTACTCGTTCCTCTTTGAAAGATGTATTGACCTCTAGATTAGAATTACCTACCAGAAAAACCGGAAGGTCATTGTAATAGGCAAATGACCCTGGTAACCCCAATTCGTTGAAAATATACCCGGCGTAGGTTTGCGGGTATATTTTCAATGCATTAGGCGCTTACTACTAACAGAGTCGAACTCAAAACGAGCAGAAATTAATAAGAGTAGGGTTCTAAACCCCTATGCTTTCTAAAAGCCAGAATATAATTTGTACTTTACTGATTTTTTTTTTAATGTTTTCATATTTATAGCTCTAAGAAATCAAACATTTTAAAGGCTACATATCAGCATATGTATATTAAACTGACAATACACATTTTTTCAGTAAATTCATTTGAATTTTTTCATTAAAGTACAAATTATATTCTGGCTTTTAGAAAGCATAGGGGTTTAGAACCCTACCCAAATTAATTTCTGCTCATTTTGAGTTTGACACTGTCGTTTATTTTAATTTCTGTTTGTTTTGGGTTTTATTTATTTATTGATACTGATTTGTTGTATTTGTATGGTCGTTATATTATTTGATTCTATTTTTTTTTTGTTTAATGGAGTCCTTTACTTTTTTTGGAAAACTTATTTTGTGGAAAAAGTTTTTTTAATTAATTCCAAATAAAGAAGCAAAAAATATGTAAGTATCAGGGAAATGAATATTTTTAAATCTTGCAATAAATAGACTTATTGAGTTGAAATTTTGTGAAGTTGTTAGGAGGGTGAATATTTGATTTAATCCATATACTTTTTTTTTTAACTTTTATCTTCAGAGGAAAGTAATGAGCAATACCAAAACTTAAAATATACATTTTAATATCTCTAAATGAGTTACAAACTAAATATTTTTAATTGCATAAACGATTTTTTAATAAACGGGCAGACAAATTCTGAAACAATTTTAACATTTGTATCCCCCAGGTCAAATTGGTTATAGATGTTATGCAAAGTCTAAAATCAATGTTCAAGGAACGATTGGAATTATCGACATAAACTGACGTGAGGATGAAGCCTCTAGAGGAAAGTAAAGAGCAATATTTGAACCTAAGACGTGTATAAACAAAACCTTCGAGTGGTTTCGAAATCTAGCCCTTAGGGCAAATCTCATTTATTTTTGATTCGGAACATTTTTAATTTTCCTTATGAAAATTGTTCCCTCCACAATACAGTGGCGGATCCAGGCGGGGGGGGGCGCCACCTAGCGTAGTGGTGGATTTGGGGGTATTAAATATCATATTATTATTTGAAATATCATATTTCGTTTTAGAGGGTGAACAGCTTTTTTTTATGGTGTGGTGGTTTTTATAACTTACTAATTTTTGTATCCGTATTTCTACGTCATTTTAATTTCAACAGATTTATTAGAACTGTAACCTTCACCAGATTTTAGATTAAATTTACGACCATTTCCACTACCTACCTACGACGCATGATTGTTGAGGTTCCCTTTAAATTGCTGGTATTTGTTTGTTCGTAAGTTTATTGGAGCAACCTATTATGCCCCCTCCCCCTGATAAAAAATTCTCCGCCCCTGCTCCAAAACCAAAAAATAAAAAATTATATTTTCAAGATATGCTTTATAGGAACTGAGACTTTTGAATTTGTATACAAAACTATGAATTTTATGACTCTTTTTTCTTTTTCACTTCAGTACTACCAAAAACTAACTCCAAAAACATAATTAAGTAATTGATATAACCAGGTCTAATGTACTTGTCGAGACGAAGTTTTCTAAGATTGTTAAAAGAGTGACAGTTGAATTTAATCTATAAGTTTTTCATTTTTTAGCATTCACTGGACAGTAAAGAGGAATATAAAACCTTTAAATATGAATTTTAATATCTCAAAATTAAATACAAACTTGACATTTCTAATAATGTAATAAGATGGGTCAATATACAGATCAGGATATTCTGAATAAAAACTGCCATAGTTAGATTACAAAGAACAAAACAATTGTACATCCATTAAGAAGTCTACGTAACTGCTATCTCCATTTTAGTTATATTTATCGAGGTGAAATTTTATCAGATTTTTTAAAGGGTGATGGTTTAACAAAGTCCATATCTTGTTTTAGTTTAAAGATTCACTGGAAAATAAAAATTAATATCAAAACTTCAAATATGCGCTTTTAATATATCAAAAGATGTTATAAACTAAACATCTCTAATTGTAAAATCAGATAGTTCAATATACATTAGAAGGCTCTATGAAAAACTTCCAAATTTAGATTAACATGAGCCAAACAGGGATATGCCTAATTAGAGCTTTACGCAATTTAATCCTTTAGTTCGAATGCACTTGTCGAGATGAAACCTCCTAAGATTGATAAAGGGGTGAATGCTGAATTAAATACATATAATTTATTGAGTTTAGATATTCACAGGAAATTAAAGAGTAATAACAAAACTTAAAATATACATTTTGGAATCTCAAAAGATTATATAAACTGAATATTAGTGAATATTATAAACTGAACACGGTAGTATAAAGTAGTTAAATATATAGGCTATCAAATTCTGAGGAAAAACTACCAAAGTTAGATTACCGTGAGCCAGACAAGAATATATTCATGAGCAAATCATACCTATCAATCACAGTGTTAGATAATTAAGATGACATAATTCTTACATTAAAATGCACCATAAGTCATCTTATGCCAGTTTATGCGATTTATTTTATTTAAATCTTTAGATTGACACATTTTAGCTTTCGAGGTTTAAAACAACAGATTATCAAATTCAACAACTATAATGGAACCGTAAATTGAATTCATAAAAAATTTTCTCCTATCAATCACCATTAATCGGTTTAAGAAAATTGGACCTGAGTCCTTACAAGTCAGGTAAATTCATATCACTATACAATTTCTTTCAATCATGCTCATAACCATCATTTAGCCAATCAAAATTGTCAATCACAATTTTGAATAATGTGAGATGGACATACCTATCCATATATATATATATATACATATCTATATATATATATATATATATATATATATATATATATATATATATATATATATATATATATATATAGATACCTATATAGTTTTTTAGCTACAATAAGAAGACATAACATGTTAATATATGCAGTCTATTTTATTCTAAGAAACTTATCTCAGAAAAGCCTGAAATAGCAAGCTTAGAAACCCATATAATATATTTCAGAAAACATAAACCTACGAAAGGCTAATAGATCCTGTTTAGAAAACCTAAAATTAGCTAACTAAACATCTCAAATTCATAGGTTTCTAGCAAGTCAAACCATGAAATACCAAACTAAGCATCCAAAATAATAAGTTTCAAACAACACATATCTACGGAAGACTAAGAAACAAAGCTCAGACAAGCCAAAATGTGCAAACGAAATATTCTAAGACATACACTTCAGACGAGTCTAACCCTGAAATACCAAACAAACCCAAATCATAAATTTCAGCCAAAGCACACCTAGGAAAGTCTGAGAAACATAGCCCAGAAAAGCCCGAAATACCAAATAAACCATCCCAAGTAATAAGTTTTAAACAGGCCAAACTACGAAAGGTAGGGAACACTAGCCCAGTAAGAACTCGATATATCAAACTAAACATCCCAAAATATAAATTTCAGACAATACATCCCTAAGAAAGGCTAAGTGATTAACGTTGCTCAGAAAAGCCTGAATAACAAACTATATTTTCCAAATTACAAGTTTCAGACAGCATTTACCTACGAAAATCTGAAAATCTGAGACCCAAAATAGGAAACTAAACATCTTGATGTCATCTCCTTTTTAGCCCTTTTGAGTTAGGTTAATTCAGGGTAAGCTTAATTTAGGCCAAATTAACCTAAATTGAACTAACATCGAAGGGCTAAAAAGCTAACTTAGGGAAAAATATCATAGGTTTTAAAAAGTGAACGGCTAACTTAGGTTAATCTAACCTAGGATAATGAAATTTAACATCAATCGGCTGATTATGTTCATCTGTTTTTCTGAATTTTCTATATGAAAACTCTTTTCGTGTGTTTCTGACTTTTTGAAAGTTCTTTTCGTGTTTTCGATCGTCTCAAGTTTCCGTTCATGTGTTTCTGAATTTTTGATAAAATACATCGTATATGTTCACATGTTACTGACTTTTTGAAAATTTTTTTTTGTGTATTTCTGAGGTTTTAAAATATCTGTTCATTTATTTCTGACTTTTTGAAAATTCTGGTAACGTTTTTTCTACCTTCGTAGGTTTCTGTTGATGATTTTTGGAGTTTTTGGAAATTATTTGTGGAAGTTTCTGAGTTTTTGAAAAATCTATAGTCGGATGTCCCCTTGTTTCTGACTTTCTGAAAATTCTTTTCGAATGTTTCTAACTTTTTGAAAAATATTCTCGTGTATTTCTGACTTTTTGAAATTCGACTTGATTTACGGTCACGTTTTTTGACTTTGTCCGGGTGATTCTGACTTTTTGATAATTCTTTTCCTATGTTTTTCACCTTTTTCAAGCTTCTGTTCGTGTGTTTCGGACTTTTCGAAAATTCTGTGAGCACTTTTTTGACTCTTTGAAAAATATATTCGTGTATATTCAGGTTTTTCTGACTTTTTAAAAATTTTGTTCACAAGTTCCTGACTTTTTGAAAAATTTGTTTGTTTATTTCTGAATTTTTAAAATTCGGATTGTATACTTCCGAAGCAGTTCATATGTCTCTGACTTTCTGACATGTCTATTTGTGTAAGTTCTCGTCTTTCTAGCTTTTTTGAAAATTTTGTTCGCATGTTTCTGACTTTTTGAACATTCTGTTGATATGTTTCTGAATTTTTGAAATACCTGTATGTGTCTTTCAGACTATTTGAAAATTCTGGTAGCGTGTTTCTGACTCAGTTTGCTTGTTTCTGACTGTTTGGACATTCGTTCTGTGTGTTTTGGCCATTTCAAGGTTTCATTTGTGCATTTCTGACGTTTTGAAAAATTCTGTTCGCATGTTTATGACTTCTTGAAAATTCTGTTCGTATGATTTGGATTTTTTGAAAATGCGTTCGTATGTTTCTGACTTCTTAAAATATCTGTTCACTTTCTGTTCACTTGTTTCTTGCTTTCTGTTCAAAGTCTGGTCACTCGTTTCTTATTTTTGGAAATTCTAGTCACGTTTACTGACTTTTTCAAGTAACTGTTCACAGTTTGACTTGTCTGTGTTAGCTTTGTTGGCGTTTCCCTGTTTATTTTTGAAGGGGCTCGTTTGAAAAATTTAGGATTTACGAAGTTTCGTTGTAATGATTTATGGTTTGACTTGTTTGAGTTAGCTTTTTAGATATTTTCTTGGTGATAAATTACTATTGTTTTCAATTTAGTTATGGTTTTTAATGATTTTACTTGTTTTCGTGTGTGTGTGTGTGGGAAGGGTGTCCTATGTGTATTAGATTTGTTGGTTTTCCTTGTCTAAATAGAAGGGACTTGATTTAAAAGGTTAGAATTTGGTATCATAATCCTTCTCCAAGGATGCCTCCTCTCACTCACTCTTTTCTGCCTATTCCTAAACAGTGTGCTGGCACTTGTCCCTGATAACACTGGAATGGTTTTGTGAGGATAACCTTTTTCACCTACTTGCACATGCTGATGACCTTAATCGTCTGAATTGAAAAATAGAGGAGGTCAAAGCCAGTGCAATCGACGAAGTGCAATCAGAATGAAGATAAACACCTATAAAACCAAGATGATGAGAACATCAGGGTATGCAGAGACTCGTCCTCCTCCACCGAACTCACTATTCGGGGCGAGGAAATCGAATGGGTCAACCAATTTATCTACCTAGGAAGTGTACTGACATCCACAAATGACTCCTCAAAAAACGTCAAACGATGTCTGGCTCTTTCCTCCCCATGCCTCAAGTAACTCTGATCTATTTGAAAAAATGAATATATCCCCTTAAAACTGAATAACTGACTTTTCCGTGCCTTAGTCATTCCAGTTGCAACGTATGGATCAGAGACATGGACTCTAAAAGCCTAAGACAAGCACCGACTGGCGACGTTTGAAACTAAATCACTCCGAAAGCTCAGTGGTATCATTTATCTTGACCGAGTATCAAATGAACAACTCCTGTCCTCCTTGGACCACCCGCAGATCATGATGCAGACGGTCAAACTCCAACAGCTTCAATGGTTAGGACACGTTCAGGGTATGTCCCCATTCCAACTGCCCAAAATAGCCTTTGAGGGAAAATAAATGCCTCTCCCCCCAGGGGATGCCCTCACAAGCGTTGGTAAAAAATCTTTTCTGACCATCCCACCCAAGTACTGCTGAGGACTGCAACAAACAGGGAGACATACCGAAGACATTGTTATGATGCCATTAGACGATAGAATCGGCCAACCCAGCCAGAGGGGAGTTAAGTAAGTAAAGTACTTAAGTAATTCAAGTAGGGAGTTAAGTATTTGGTATGTTCAGATATAATACTTCTCGGTTTGACTTGCCTGTTAGTTTTTTTTTCCTTAGATAGGTTTTTTAGCCTTTGGTAGATGTGTGCTATCTGATTTTTGGAAAATTCTATTATTTTTCTGACTTCTTATGTTTCTGTCCATGTGTCTCTGTCTTTTTGAAAATTCTGTTCACTTGTTTGTTACTTTTTGAAAATTCTGTTCTCGGGTTTCTGACTCCAGGATTGCTGTTCACATGTTTCTGATTTTTTTAAAATTCTTCTCGGCAGATTTTCACCTTTAGAATTTCTGTTCACATGTTTCTGACCTTTTGAGAATTTAGTTCGCATGTTTCTAACTTTGAAAATTCTGTTTCTGAGTTTTTCAACCTATTCATGTTTGTGTTGATCCCTTTGATATTTTCAATAAGGATAGTTTAGCCTAATCCATTCTTTTAGGTGCCTTTAAAAATGTTGATATTAATAAAGGGAGTTTTCTACAGATTTTTTATCAGCCTTTATGGATTTGAATATTGACAATGGGGCTTTCCAGGGATTTTTTTATCAGTCCCTAGAAACTTTGAAAATATGATTTGAAAACATTAGTGCTTTGACTAAACTCTCGAAATTCATTTTTTTAGTTCCTTATTTACTGATGTAAATTAAATATATTTGTTTATGCAAATAGATAACTTTTCCAGTAATTCCAATAGAGCTATAGGGAATGACGTCTCCTTACTTGTCAATTCCCAAAATCAATTGGCTGATAAACTTGTCAGTCAAGTAGAAGAAGCATTAGCCAAAAAAATAATACCGGAGGACCTGAAATATCTATCAGGAACAAATGAAATCAAACAAATTGAGACCGGAGTGACCCAGACTCAGTAGCGGATCCAGGATTTTAGGACGGGGGGGGGGGCGACTCGTTGCGAAAAATTCCCATTCGAAATTAAGCCTAACGTACCTTACTGATATTGAAAGTTGCATGCCTCTGCTTCTATCCGTCATTTAGCTGTCGGTTCTGTAAAGCTATCCACAAAAATACATTTATATAAACAATATCAATATTATATAACAAATTCTCGCCTCCTATTTCCACTATTACCAAATCTATCAATAACACTTTCTAAACTTACGACAATATCACGGTGAACATGAAGAAGAGCAAGTTCGGTGTGTCTTTCCTCCCTCATTTTATTTCTTAGCCACGTTTTCGATTTTCCCAATGTAGAAAAACGTCGTTCAGCAGGTGCCAAACTGACAAGTAGGGTTATGAAAATCTGCAAGAGCGTTGAAATATTCGGGGAAATATCAGCATCGCAGGTGTGTTTCTGTAAAGTTTCCCCCAGTGTTTCAGGTATTCTACATGTGCCTGCATTGCTTTCTCTCAGACGAAGCCACCGAGTTTCCCATATTGTCGCTACTCCGGCGAGAGCAGATTCACAAGACAATTGGGAGTGGAAACCCATTACTGACCAGTATTGCTATGACAAGTCATGAATCATATTAGCGAATTGTTGTTTGTTCGTTTCCATACAATTTATTGGCAAGAAAATACTGAGCTTAAAAGTGTCCAGCGTTTCAACGGAAAAACTGCTTTCTAAGTCCGAAATGATTGTGTCCAACAGGGGAATAAAACCTGACCGTCTATAATATTCCTCGTGTGAACTGAATGGTACATTAATCGTTTGCTTTTTCGCTATCCTTGGGACTGTTATTTCTAAACCTAGCTCGGTTGACACTTTAGTTACCTCATCAAATGTGTTTTTGAACTCCCTTTCACTCTTCCAACTCTTGACTTGCAGCTGGGTAAGAAGGTCCTTCACATGGTTTGCTGCAGACGCAAGGTCCAAGCACTTCTTCTGAAATAGCCAACTGAGCGGTAAAATTAGTCCAGATATGTTACTAAGAGAGTAAATGGTTACTATCAGGTCGGAGGATGTGACAGCAGTCAATAAGGATTTTGCTTTTGCTCCAGTTGTGCATTCTGCCCAGCCGCTGATGATCTCAAGAGCTTTCACTATCTTTGGAGCTCTACCACAAACTGTATTAAGGAATCGTGCCTTTCGATCCAGCGCGTTTCACACATGCCAGTTAGCTGTGCTTTCGTTACTCTGGTTAAAACATAATTGCGCTTTGCAGAAGCACCAAAAAAGCAACTATTTATTTTATTACTCCGATGGAGTTTCTAACACTCTGGATAGAAGAAGTTTTTGACATGGAAAGATTTAGAGCATGGTTGAAACATGAGCAACGCAGGGCATTCTTTGCTACCTTTTGAACTTCTTTTACAGCTCCACAATGTTCTGAAACCATCATAGCACATCCATCAGTTACTATGCCCGCACGATTTTCCAAGTCTAGCCCAAGAGATCAAAGAAAATCCAACACAATATATCCATGCGTTTCCCCTTTAATGGTTGGTTCGAAGTTTCCAATGCTGTCCGAGTAATAAGTATCGCGTAGGTCCAAAAAAGCAACGAACTCCTCATGTCTTGTGCAATTGTAATTGTAGCAAAGGGCAATACTCAGTTGTGGCTTGTGTGACACATCTGTTGTTTCATTAACAATCAGACTGTACAACTTGACATAATGAACTCTCCAAGAATTTCTTTAAGAATCTCTTTGGCACAACATTCAATTAATTCATTCTTTGTTGTTTTGCTTATATAAATAGCATTTGCAACTGAGCTTTCCAAATGTTGTTTTAAATTGATATCACCACTATTTACACGGTACCCTAAAAGTACTTGAAAGCTCCCTTCGTTTGTCAATGGGTCCTTCTCTGCCAATAATTCTCTATAATCTCAATGGCCACGAAGAGCAATGTTCTGTCGACCCAAGAAAACAACTGATTCTACAATTGGCTTCAATCTCGCTCTGTTTTCCTGCCCTTGTTGGCTAGGTTGTTCGTTTACAAGGCTTAAAATGTTGGTTTCAGGGTTGTCATATTTTGAAAGGAAATGTTTGCCTGCGTCAACTGAATCGCGGTGATACTGATTATTTTCATGAGACACCAAGTCACCGTATTTTCCAATTCGCTTAGCAATAGTCACGATGGGCTTCTTTACCAACTTCTGCAATTGAGTGAGCCTCCAACCCCTCGAACGTTAAACAAAACACAATATTTACAGAATAAGCTCCTCATCTTATTTGAAAGTACTAGCCAATGAAATTCTTCCAAGCGTGTACAATTGAAAAATCTCTTTTCGTCTCTGCCCTGCTTCTTGTAAACTGAATAGGGGAAGTTGTAGTTAGACGTCGGAATCCACGGGTTCTGAAGCAATTGATATCACGTACGATCATCCAGTTTTTCAATTCTATCGATAGAGCTTCTGATATCGTTTTTGTAAAAAGTGCTTATATTTTTGATGTTTATGTTAGGCTTGGGGCTACACTCCTGGATTGATGCTAACGAATCATGCACAATCTCACAATTAGTCAAAGTCATGGAATCACTATTAACACTGAAACTCTCATTATTTCTATTTTCAATTACGGCATCTACATACCTGGCTTTAAGTTTCAAACCAAAAAAGTTATAGAAAGCTAGCTTCATTCGCTTCAGCATCAAAATTGGTTCATATTATCCAAAAATTGAATACTTTTCGAACCCTTCTAGAGTCGCAATGAGCCCCAAGGTGGGTCTGTTATTACAGTTACTTCAAGATTTTTGACTTAGTTACTGAAAAAGAAACAGGTTTTGACACGCACATTTTTTGAAGCTTCAACGAATTACGAGATGACAAGCTACAAAATACCTTGTAAGTTCGGGTGACACCAAACACTCTAGACAATTTCCTAAAGACTTAAGGCAGACAGTACCAAGCGTCGTCCGATCCTTTTCAAAGATGTGTTGATCCAAGCGTTGATATCGCAATCAAGTCACAGAAAATCTAATGATAGAACTTTTTGCCCAAGCCAAGGGGGGGGGGCTATCACCCCCACCCCTGGATCCGCTACTGCCCAGACTATACTCACCAGTAGCTAGCAAAATTGAAACGTTAGTGCAAGAAAGTAATTTTGACCTATCAAATTATCAAAGAAAGGCTATTTTAGACACCAGGATATCCAAAATTCAGGTAAGAGAAGCGTTCGTGAAGAAAATGAAGATTAAACCATATGAATGCAAAGTCTGCGCTAAACTGTTCTTTTAAACTTCAATTTCTATTTATCCCGAAATATGAGATTTTAAATTGGATAAAACCATATAATTGTGTCATATATACCATGGTATATTATCGAAATATATATTTATCCTGAATTATGATAATTCATACAGGCAGAAAACCATGTGAATATGACATATGGAGGTTCATATTAGAGGTTCAAATGGAGGTTCATATTAGAGAAAGCTCTTAAAATTGCAAAATTTCTAGTAAAATCCCTTCGGAGTGACAATTTATCTACGCACATGAGAGTTCATACAGGGGAACAATCTTTCCAATGTTCCTACTGCGATAAGTGATTCAAGCAAAATAGTCCTGTTCAGCAAAATACTAGAGTTCATACTGGAGTAAATCCACATAAATGTAAAATCTACAACAAAAGGTTTTAACAGATTCAAAATTAACTAGACACATGGAACTTTGTACTGAAGAAAAACCATACAATTATAAGATATGCAACAAATGATTTTCTCAGACTTTCTCATTATCGTAGCATATGAAGATTCATAGGAGTCACAACACCTTGGATTTTTCCAAAGTAGGTAATGTAGACTTACAGCTTACTCGCAAAATGAATATTTTAACTTGATCTGGCAAGAGTGATGGGGGAGGTGGTCCAGGGTACAAGGCAACAGCAGTAGTGTGATAATAGGCATCACTGAACTTACATGGAAACTTACATCTGAGGCAATAGGCACCACTGAACTTACATGGAAACTTACATCTGAGGCAATAGGCACTCCGAAATACACATGGAATTACACAAGAACCCTGCAAGAATATGCTCAAAAGTGTATACAATATGAACGATACATTGGAATTGCGCAAGAAAAAGCCATGCCTGAGACACTACACTCACGCGGGAATATTTTAAAAGTTGGCACACTATAATGCATGTTTTGAAACTAAAGTCGAGGTTTTTAAACTTGGCAATGTATAATGTGGTCATACATGTTTTGAGAGTTTGGTCGTAATAATAATTTAAGCATACAGGTTTTTTTCTGTTTTTGTTGTCAATTGCACAATGAATGTACGTCATGAATTCACGTGTACATTCTTAAAAAAAAACTGGTGTGATATAAAGTAGTCAGACATGTTTTGGGAGCACGCACGAAATTATGTAACTCAACATCCGTTTTTTATTCGTCCTTGAAAAACTGTATAAAATGTTCATGCACTACAATTCAATTTTCATTATGTTTTAACACATCGATTATAGTACACTGCATATTATTAACTTTGAAAACAATGGATTCGTCAATTGTCAATGTGAGTACAGCTTATTAGAATTTTTAATTTATTTACAGATAAAAAGCATTTACCAGTAAATTCAAATTTCAAGGGGACTTAGCCCCCCTCCCCTCCAACAATGCAAAACTTTGAAACATAATGATTATATTCGATAGAAAAAGCTAAGTATGTTATTTTCTATTATGTAAAGTAAATATCTCCTCCACAGCTATGTTTACAAATTTTTATTATTTGGAAAAAATTCTTTTTTCGTTCAAAAATGTTCATTTTCCAATTGTGCGTTTAAAATATGCTGTCATTTTCCGGTTTGAATGAAAAGCTTCGGTGTTACAAAGAGAGTGACAGTTTTGGGACTCAAATTTCACACGCTATTAATATCATAAATTAATGGCATATGCTTAATGAATTAGCAACAAGGATGTTCCTTGACAAAGACAGAAAATTCTAATGTAGTCTAATTAAAGGAAATATATTTTATTTTCAATTGTATTCCATGATTAAGAAGGTTTTACGATGTGAAAAAAAAATATTTCATCGCCTGGAAAGTAATCGAGGAGGGAGTTCTTTATGCAGACTAATTTTTTGAAATCCCCCTTCCCTCCAAACTCAAAATTTCCCAAAATTTTACTTTAAAAGCTTTTCTTTTTAAATATTCTAAAAATTTTCCAAAATTTTACTTTAAAAGCTTTTCTTTTTAAATATTTCTAAAGTGCTAAGATACAGAGTGCTACAAACGCCAGAATAAACTTTAGAGGGCAATTTATCTGTAAAAGAGGGCTTATTATTTCATTACTAAATTTTTCATCTTTTTTAAGGATGTAGAGGTGGATTCATGCAATTACCCTCCCTCCGAAAAGAGACCAAGATGGGGTGATATCACATCAATGCAAGCTGCAAGACCATCAATAATCAGATATGCTAACTCCAATACAAGTTCGCTGGACCAGCCAGGAGCCTCTCAAGCCAGTGTCAGCTCTGCACAAACGTCTATCCAACCTGGCAGAAAATTCAAGAGAGAATGGATAGATTCTCATAATGCATCAGTCTCATTTAGTCAAGATCGGGGGCTCACTCCCTGTCAAGCATTGCCGGGCCCGTCACGACCAATGCAAGGCGATACTGATAAGAGCTCTAGAGCTCTCGATATGCAAGCTGCAAATTTTAATGTGAGTATTCAAATATTATTTATCGCTAATGATTCTTTTTCCCAAGTCTATTTGAAGGAGTGTGTGTGAGCGGTACATGTGCGGCTTATTTTTCTGTATAACCGATAATTCAATAACGTCGTAATGATTGTTGTATGTGTGTGTGTGTGTGTGTGTGTGTGTGTGAGCGGTGCATGCGCCGCATCTACTTGATAATTAATTGAGATAGTATAATGAACATTGCAAATTCAATAACGGCGTAATGATTGTTTTATGTGTGTGTGTGTGTGTGTGTGTGTGTGTGTGTGTGTGTGTGTGTATGTGTGTGTGTGTGCGGTGCATGCGCCGCGTATACTCGATAATTCATTGAGATAGTATAAAGGACATTTCAAATTAAATAACGGCGTAATGATTGTTGTATGTGTGTGTGTGTGTGTGTGAGTGTGTGTGTGTGTGTGTGTGTGTGTGTGTGTGTGTGCGGTGCCTGCGCCGCATCTACTCATTAATTAATTGAGATATTGTAAATTCAATAACAATGTAATGATTTTCACTATTTTATTGTGTGTTTGTTCCCATTTTACAAGCGCAATGTTTAGCTTATTATGCATTTGCTAGTTTAATAACGCTATGATCAAAGAGTCTTTAGTTTAAATCCTTCTTGGTATAAATAAGTCTTATGGGGGGTCAAAAAAAAAAAATGAACCTGATGTTTCAACTTGATCACACAATGCATATTTCCAATAGCAAGTTAAACCTTTTTTCCACAGATTAATGATATGGCAGTGTCATTGAGTGATGAGACATCAGCATTTACTGGACCAATTCTATCACCACCAACGGAGTTCAGTGATGAACCTACATTAGTTCTGGATAATGTGGAATGACATAGAGGTTTCCTTAATGATATTTTTGGGGAAATGGCTATGCTTGATGATCCGGAGTGGGCAGATAGTTTTATGCGTGAGCATTTAGGGGGTGTTACTGTCGCAACTGAACCGGATCCTCATAAAGAAATTATAACACAGGACAATATAGGCTGGCTTAATCAATTGTTACCAAAAACCTTGGAATATGTACTTCCAGGCCTAGGGGACCTCATATCATCTTCAAGCACTGTTATTGAACAGACTGGGGGTTGTGTTATTGACAATTCTGTGTCACCCCCCCCCATTCTGCTTAATGATATAGCTAGTACTAGTAGTAGTAATACAACAACACCAGTATCCCCTCTTCCAGATTTTTTTCTGTCCAACTCTGCCTTGCACCACACAAAGGTCTACAGTGCCAATTTCGGTGATCCCTTCAACTCTCTAGTGTCGGGGGATATAATAACAGATCCCTCGGCCATTACAAATTCATATACTAATAAGTTTTGAGCCATTCTTGAACAACAGATGGGGGTGTGGGGGTTAGTTTAAAAGCATCAATAGCGCTAAAAATATTTTTTTTTAATGAAAATGCGGGTGGGATATATACGAAAAACTTGTACACAGTGATATTGGCAATTTAACCGAATTTATAAAATTGTGGGGTGGTTTTTCTTAATTGGGCTAATAGTATTCACAGTACGTGGGAAAATTATAACAAGGGGGGTAGTGGGTCTGTGATTTTATTTATTTAAAGTTTAAATGTTAATATATGTAGGTTTAAAAAGGATTTTATTGTAAGAGGTGGTGAGGCGGGGGAGAGGGCTATAGTTTTAAAATATCATTCAGATTTAGAGGGGTGTAAGGGGATACAACGAATCTGTTTCGATACGAGGCTGCAGTGTTTCAAGTATGCATTTTTAATTGCAGCATACAGACCTTTCAAAAAGATGCAGCTAAGAAAAAGTTGGATAAAATGGCAGTTAATGGTAGGGAGGGTTCAAAGTTCCCCAAAGTAGATTTTAATTGTTTAAATGGTCAATTTCCAGTGACACTAAAAGGAATAGATATTTTTCATTGGCCTAATGCACATTTAAAGATTGGTGTCACGGTGTTAGAGTATGAAACAGAATTTGAAGAGGGTCAGCTTTCCGATAAGAAGGGTGTATTATTTCCAGTGCGAGCTCCTTCAATTGAATCAGTAGAACATTGGGTGTGGCTTCTATACTCCCCACCCACAGACTCCGATTCAATTGGTCATTTCAATCCAATTACGGATATTAGTAGGGTTTTGGGGGAGGGTAAAAAGCGAGGTGGTGTGTGTTATTGCTGTCCGTCATGTCTCTTAAGATTTCGCTCTGATTTAAAGTTAAAGCATCACATGAAACAATGTAAACGTCATGGATACCAGGCTGTGGAGACGGTAAGCGGAGATAGAGCGATCTTACGTTTTAAAAATTTTCAAAACACGCTCCTGCAGAGCAATAAGATCGCTTTGGAGTGTGAAGAGAAACTGAGAAACGTGTGCGATCCGTCAAACACAATTCGCTTCAAAATACATGAAGCCCTAGGGGCCTTACGTCATCTGATCATGCGCAACGAGATTCCATTAATACAATGCAAGTGCTGGATGCATTGGAGATGTTGGGTGAAGATGAAGACTGCCCGCGCTCGGCGTCAGTCTAATCAAAACAGCAAACGGTGCAATTTCGCGCCTTCGTTATACAAACTTTCCTATGCTTCTATCACCATATGACAGATTGGCCATTAAAAATCTTAAAATGTGCTGGTTTTAAAAGGGGAAATTTGATGATGGTAGTGAGAATTGTGGGGGGAGGAAGTTGATTGATAAAGATAATTAGTGGTAGGAAATTACCCCGGTAGGAAGTAGTTTTAGAAGGGTTGTGCATTACTCATGCAGTTTAAACGTGAGACAGCCATATTTCGGACATGTTGTTATACAAAATTCCAATTACGACTTAAAGTTTTTTTGGCAGTTTTTTTGGATATGAATTCTCTTTACCCATCGGCAATGTCTCACTACTGTTTGCCATGTGGCAATTATAAATGGCTTGAAAATCCGTGTGCTTCGAATTTCCCCGACATTGCTAGCGTTGAGGTGAATGGAGCACAGGGATGGTTTTTTGAAATTGACGGTGAAATACCCATGAAAATCCTTGACTCGGTAAAAGACTTGGTTTTTCCGTGCATAAATAGACCGGTGGGTAGGGACTCTCTGAGCCCCTACAATTTATCTTTAGTAGAGGACGGGAGTATGCACTGGGTACCTTCAAAACAAAAACTAATTGCCGACCTCAACCCGAAACAGAATATCGTTGTTCATAACGTGCTATTGAAATAGATGGTGTCCAATGGTTTCAAGGTCACAAAGATTCATAGAGCCCTCCAATTTGATCAAAAGCCTTACATGAAAACGTTTATTGACACCTTTGTCAGTAAGCGTTCGCAAGCGAAAACGAAAGTTGAAAAAGAAGTCTATAAACTCGTTTTGAACTCAGTTTTCGGTAAAATGTGCGAGAGCGTACGAAACAGAAGTCGATGTGACATTGTAACCAATCCCAAAGATTGTGCTCGAATCATTGCGGATCCAAACTTCACATCGTTCACAATCATAGACTCT
Organism: Artemia sp. Qi Xiang Cuo; assembly: GCF_049724085.1. Lineage (NCBI taxonomy): Eukaryota > Metazoa > Arthropoda > Branchiopoda > Anostraca > Artemiidae > Artemia > Artemia sp. Qi Xiang Cuo. The sequence goes on along the minus strand of NC_142808.1, from coordinate 25,065,502 downwards.
GATATGGTGCTCCTACACCGTAAGAAAAGAAGCATTGTATTAAATAAAAATATTGCAGGCGGAAGTGCAATAACTAAAATATCCAAGAAACTCATGTTGTCATTTTATTATAATGTATGCAAGGTACAGTGGCCGATTGAGGGACAAGTTTAAGTGTATTACGGGGACACTGATTCACTCCTGTTAAAAGTCAAAACTAAAAATCTATTCCATCATTTGGAAAATGGCGAGTACATTAGCTCAAGAACAGACTACACTAATTGGGATGAATCCCTCTACCAAGAACTAGTGAAATGCCAGGCCCCAAATCAATTGCTAATGTTAAAGTCTGAATCGGGTAGTAATCTGATATCCAGTCGTGTGTTTCCTGGTCCGAAGGTATGCTCTGTAGAAACACACGAAAAGGATATCAAAAGAGTTTGCGAGTGGGTACTTGCACACTTTTTCAGAAATTATTTTAATTTGATGTTGCATAAAAACATTGTAGAAAATATTTTAGTGCCAAGAATGAAAGTCATGGCGATTTACTCTTTAAAATTAAAAACCTACAGAGTTGGATTTTAGAAAAATGCCATGTCTGCCATATCGGACAAAGTTGATGTACTTTTGTTTGGTGTGAAGTTAATACCACCCGTTCATTATTTATTTACAGACCTATTTTAATTTACATAGTACAGAAAACAACTCGGTTTAGAAAAATTAACTTAAATTCATTTAAAAAAAAAGTATAAATTGGGTGGGAGGGATTTTTGGGTATTGGGGTGTTTTTAAAATCTTTTTTCCTATATCACAAACAATTTTCAATGTGTGTGTGCAAGGCAGATCAATTTCCACTATTCAATGCCAGCCCCAGCCCGGGCCCGCCACAGTGAGCGCCCGCTTCCCGGCCCGCGGTGCTTCCCGTGGCGCTTCCCGGCCTGCCGCCGGCCGCCGCAGTGGCCGCCCCCCGGGGGGACGGGGGATCCCAAAATTTAAAATGCTGTAAATGAAAGTGTTTGATATTATTTCAAGTGCTTTATTCTAATAAATGTTGTATTTTTCTATAAACAAAAAAAAAGTGTATTCATTTAAGTGTTTTTTTTCTCTGTGCCTATGTAAATGTTGTATTTTTTATTATAAATAAATTTAAAAAAAAGTGTATTTATTTAAGTGTTTTTTCTATGTGCCTATGTAAATGTTGTATTTCTTATTATAAATAAATTAAAAAAGTGTTTTTTTTCATGTTTAATGTGCTTTCATGTTCAATGTAATATTTTTTTGTAAGTATTGCTACTTTTTTATGGATATAATAGAAGAAAATATGACTCTTTATTCGTCTTCTTCTTCTTCTCATTCTTGAGTGGGGTAGTAATAGGGAAATTATTTAGTCATTAGACAGATAAAGTCTACAGTTAGTTTTCTGGGTGAACTGTTGAAGGGAACATGTATCAATTTAAAACACTATTTAGATCGTTTCTGTGTGGGCCGTCAATGTCAGGCAAAACAACAGTCATAACTAAAATGAGCAAAAATTGCGATAAAATGTTTGTTGATAAGCCAAAAAAAATCAACTATTGTTACAGTATTTGGCAGGAGTCATACGATAAAATAAATACAATTGCCACGACGGGGTTGGTGCAGATACAATTCATACAGGGACTTGATGTTTTCAGCATAATTGAACCAAACTCTTTTGCTGATCATTGATGATCTGGCTGAATCTATTGAACAATGGTCCCAGGAAATGCTACAACTGTTCGCTCTCATCATGAAAAGATTCCCGTTACTCTGGTTCTACACAATCTCTTTCTTCAGAGCAAATTTATGCAAACACTTGCATTGAAGTGCACTTACTATATCATCTACAGAGTTTTTCTTGATTCTAGTTCACTAATAACTCTCAATAAACAAATTTATCCAGGCGCCCCTAAATTTTTGCTCTCAGCATACAATCAGGAAACTAATAAACCATACGGCTACATCCTATTGGATCTTAATCAAAATACACCCGAGGATCTGCGTGTAGTCACATATATTTTTGACAATGAAATTACAGTATATCTCCCTGTGAACACTAAAAACACTTATTAGTTGCTATCATGACAATGAAGAAACTACATGAAAATATATATCTGTTTTCAGTTCTAAGCACTTCAAAACTCTAGCTTTGGAAAGCCATACTCAAACATGGTATTGACAATGATTTCATTAATCTAATGTCTGAACTTTGTTTAAATTTGACCGAGGGTAATGTTCAACTGCCAGAAGTAGTTAAGCAACAGGCAAAGCAACATCGTTCCATTGTACGTACATTGGCCTCTAAAAAGAAATGAAAGCATTTTAAAAAGAAAAGACTTTTTCAGGTGGGCGGTAGCTTTTTCACACTTTTACTGCCAGTAATTACAGGACTTGTAAACAGTTTTCTCTAGAGAGAATGGAAAAACCCAATAAAGTGAATCCAACAGAACTCGCTCTCTCACCCGTGTAACACTTTGAGACCAATCTGAGTAAATTCCTTGACAATAAGAATATTGAAGATGATAAAAAACTGCTTTTACTTCAAGATGCACTTCGCCGAGTGGACAAACATAAACCCTATCATGTGAAGGTCACTGCTGCTGCTGCTGGTATTGATCACAAAAAAGAATCATCTCCTCAGGATTCTGCTGCTGGTGTAACACAATTAACTAAGGATGATTTGTATTAATTTTTATTTAAATTTGTAAAAATAAAACCCAAAAATTATGTGGACAAATTAACACGACTCGTAGTCTATCAATTAAAGAGTGTTCAAGATGATATTCAAGATGAGAGCAATGGGAAAGGGATTATAATTCAGGGCAAGAGCTATAATCTACTTGATTTAATCTATGATATGGTTACAAATAGTAAAGGACTATTATCATTTGACGCTCATCTATACAACTTTCTAAATACATTAAACTTCCCCAAAAGTCTTATTAGCAATAGACAAATTCAAAAAAAATTAAATGAACATGCATTAACATCAACAACAACAACAACACCATTAAAACATGAAGAAGAAGAAGCTTTTAAGTCAATCTTGGAAAATACTAGCAAACTTAGTTGAAAAAACTTGACAATGGTGGTGAGGAAAAAGTGAAAACGTATCATATCTCCATCACCATCCAGTATACAAAAGGGTAGCGGACGTTACACAACGTGTTTACGTTCAAAATAGTTGAAGTTCTGAAAGGTGTTTATGAAAATATTGGTGAGGCGGGTAGTCTAAGTTCCCCCACAACCCTTTCGAAGATAAATGGTGTTTACACAAAAGGTATACAAGATCATATACAGATTTAATCAATTTAAATTCTGCATTATAATCATATACTGCGTGGCAATGATTCTCAAATAACAAAAACCTTTTTCCCATTGCATATAATGCAAGCAGATCTCCTGACTCTAGATGAGATTCAACGACGTTACAATACACCGTACAAGTACACTCTACTTGCAATCAGTGTTCATAGTCGTTATGCATATGCAATTCCATTGAGATCAAAGAGAGGCATTGAAGTTGCTCAGGCCATTGAAAGTATTCTCGAACAGGATTCATATAAAAAAATTCAAACGGATCGCGGTAGTAAATTTGTTAATCCCCATGTTGCGAAAGTACTAGCGAAATATAGTACACTGCTCTATCATAGTCACAGTCCTATAAAGGCTGCATTGGCCGAACGATTGATAAGAACTATTCGACTTTTAATTCCAAGATATTGCACATTGAAAAATACACCGGCTTTTATTCATGATTTAGATAACATCATTTTGATTTATATTCATGGACCTCATTGATGATTGTCCGACTCTACATTAATGGAAGTTTACCATTCTTATCATAATACAGTTGAAACTTTTCTTCAACAGTATTCCAATGAAACTATTGTCAAGGTTAAAAGTAAATTCAGTGTTGGTGAGACTGTCCGAATTAATAGAACAACTAATGTTATTGAACAGGGTAATTACTTTTGGTCCACGGAACTTTTTAAAGTGGTAAAAATCCTAGACACTAAACCTATAACTTATCGTCTGCTTGATATCAAAGATAAAGAGATTCTCGGTGGCTTTTCTGACTATGAACTGCAAAAAGTAAAAAATAATATTGAAATCTATCAAATTGAAAAGAAATTAAAGACACGTACTCGCTGGGGTAAGAAACAGTTACTTGTTTGGTGGCTAGGATACAACTCTGATTTTTATTCTTGGATCAGTGTTTAAGGTATTGACAATGCCCAATGATTTATATGTAAATGTTATGTCCGACGTTTCCTATCCTCTCTACAACGACTTGACTGCGACAAGTGACTTTTGGACAAAACTCTCCCCCGCCGTAAAATTTGACGATGCATATGAAGTGGCTCTAGTCGACTGTATACTCAAAAATACTTATGACTTCCTAAGAAAGGTTCTTGTTTATGATATAAAAATAATACCATTCGACTGGACACTCTTTGTCGACTTTGAATGGGTTGAAACACATAAATCTAGAAAATATGCACATACTAAATTTAAATATATTGAATACGATTATATGACAGATTTGTGTCGCACAATCAATAGAAAAATCTCATATCGTAGGAGTGGTACATTCTATTTTAATTATTTGTTGGAACATGACAGAGTTTGCATTACTTACCCTGTTGACAGTGAAACCATTGTTCTTAGGGAGAATTCGAGAGACGTTTTTTGCTTGAAATTGAATAAGATCAATGGTAAAAACTCTGTCGGTATTTACGGGACGGCTCAAGTTACTTTTGCTGACTATCTACCTGGTTTTGCCTCGGACTCTTGCATATTTCTCTATGCATCCTTTGTGGAAACATCGAGAGTCGGTAATTCAAATATGCTCTTTCTACGTGTTCTTGAACGAAAAACATCTCATGAACTTGTTCATCACTATAATATAAAGCATCTTCAGTATGTTCCTGTAAACACTTCGTATTTGGAACTCTGTCAGTTAACACTACGAAGTGAATTGGGCGATCCTCTAGCAATAACAAAAGGCTTAGCAGTGGTTACATGTCATTTTTGACCCATTGTTGGCGATAGCACAATCACCTAAAATGAACAATAGGAGAATTCCATTTGTCTGTCCCGATATCGAGTGCTATGCTAGGGCTTTGAGTCCATGTCAAATAGACAATAGATTGAACCACTACAAGGGGCGTACTAAAATGCCTGGTTATATTCTTGGTAGCTGGTTTGCTAGGCTATTTCGTTCTGCATTACCCCTTGCCCTAAAATATATTGTACCTGCTGCATCAAATTTTGCTGCCTCGAGGCTACAGGACTGGGGGTCGGGCAAGAATTTCAAGGAGAGTGTTAAAGAAAATATTAGATCTTCAGCAAGAGCCGCTGGTGAGCAACTAAAATCTCGACAAAATGGGGAGGGATTGAAAAGGATTCGTGCGTGTCATTCACTCATCAGTCTCCACCCAGGCGGAAAGCAAACGACATCAACAAGGACTTTGAGGAATAAAACACGGAAGAGCAATAAGCAGAAGAAGAAGAAGAAAAAGATTGTTAGATCAAAGAAGGACTTCTTCTCTTAAGATGACTTATCTCCCCCACAAGGAAGCATATCCATCAATCAGTTCCTCATTGAATCTGTTCAATGCTGAAAGTGTTGATGTCAGTGTCAAGTATGGCTACTATGAACAATTTCACCCCCAACAACCCCTCCCGGAAAATATACACTTTCAAATATTTTCCAATGAAGACTATTTCATTGATTTGTCATCAACATTTATTGATTTAAATGTTGCGGTGAAGAAAAAGTCAGATAATACAACTCCAAATGCTGGCGATGGTCTCTCCTACGAGAACTGTATTCTACACAACCTATTCAAACAAATTAATGTATTCGTTAATTGAACATTGGTGAGCACAAGCAATAGTTTATCAAATTATGGAATCTACATACAATGAAGAAACCAGAAGCACACAAGGAGCTGAGAGGACAGCCATTAGGCTATGAATATCGATCTGGCGTTGATACCGACAGCGAGTTTACTACTGCAGTGAACTAAGTATCATCTAGTCGGAAAATTAAATCATGAGCTATTCAATATTTTCCACTGGTTACCCCCCCAATTTCAAGATTGACATAAAGTAACAGCTGGACCTATCGAATTTTATTTTGAGAAAAACTCTCCCTGCAGCACCCAATGCAAATCTCCTTATCACAACGTTAATTCTCCACGTCCGAAAAAAACAGGTTATGAGCTCTGTGGTATTGGCAGTGGAAAAGAAAAGAGCCAATGGTAACAACATTAAACTTCTTGTCCCACATACGATCACAAATCAACGTCACATTGCCACCCGCTATCGTAGCTATAGCGATTCATCATTTATCAATGGAGAAATCCCATCAAAATTGGCTTTGGCCTTTGTAAAGAGTGGCAGTGCCGTTGGATCCTGGACTGAATCCCCCCATGATTTTAATTTTTTCGGTCTATCTTGCCTTGTGTGCAAAGTGAATGTTATTCCACTGTACACTCTATCATTTGAAAAAAATCCTATAGAACTCTCTAGGAGTTGACCATGCAATCCCTAGATCATGACTCACAACTATTTGAAAATGGAATAACCGACTCAATGTTTTCAAAAAATCATGGGGTAATTGTTTTGGACTTGTCGGGGACTCAGGATATGAGCATAGTACGAACAGGGAATGTACGTTTAGAGTGTACATTTGCCAATGCTCTGACTGAGAGTATCACGCTAATATCACTGAGTCAATTTGAAACCTATTGGGAAATCACACCCGACGGCAGTGTTCTACTAGACCTAGCACCATGAACACAAACCAAATAATCAACGTATTTAGTATGGATCCATACATGTCCAAGTACAAGTCCTATTGCATACCTTCGGACTTCATTGAAAAAACTCCAAGTGTTTACAATACCTTAATCATTGTTAATAGCAGTCCATCGACTTTGAAGACCGGCCATTGGCTATGCATCTTTCAAACAGCGAAGAATATTGAATTTTTTTATCCTCTTAGTCTATCGTATGCATTCTTAACGATTTACATCAGAAAGTTTATTAAAAGCATTGAGAAAATTATTATTAAAAATCAACTAAGAGTAGAAGATTTATCGACTAAGACATGTGGCTGTCATGTACTACTCTTTTTCATGTTCAGATGTCGTGGCTATACCTACAAGCAGTTTCTCAACATCTACGTTTACATACCTTTTTTGAACGACTCTAGTGTAAAATATACTTACAAGCTTATTTAATATTGATTTTAGTGCCCTACGAATAAAATGTTCTAAAAATGTATGTGAAATTGTTTTTTCATAAAAATTTATATAGATTATAGAATGACTTTTCTGCTCTTTAGATTTCATCTTCTACTAGGTATAGGTCTTTTTCGACAACAACTAGTGCAGGTACATTATCTGAATTCACAGTGTACTGATCCTGATGTACTGCAATGTCAGAGTCACATTTTCTACAATAGAGTGTGACTTCACTCTTGTCATATCTCTTTGTATAGTCAATGATACTATCTTCATTCATTCTATAGAATTCACAGGTTTCAATTTGCTTATTTGATGCAATTTCACAAACAGTGTCCTCAAGTGTCGAATCACATTCCGTCACAGCCAAATAAAAATCAGTGGGCTTATAATCATTAGACCTATTATCTTCACAACGATGACGTAGAAAACATATTCTTTTGCTGTTTCAATAGCTGAATCGCTAACCCGGATCCTCCTCCCAGAACATTCTTAAACGATGACGATACCAATCTCGTAGTAATAAACTAAAATCACAATTAGGACTCTATCAAAGCATAGCTGGGTATGTATTCTCCCACTTATTACATTTATCACAGTGGCCATTGGAGCATATATGACATCTAAGATGAGAGTCACACACCTCTTCATGACAGCAATTACAACATTTAGTTTGTACAGCAAATCCTTTATCCAATTTACACGGGTTGCATAATCTACACTTTTCCTCATACTCATCAATCATTGTGCAATTCTCACATGATGACCAGCTGCCCAGTGTTTACATACATAGGGGACATGTATGTAAAATATTGTTATCTGTTGACACTCTCACTACCACAATGAAACTGAGCTAGCAACAACAAAAAATTGTCTGAGATAGAGAGAGGAGTAAATCATCCTTGAGCACCATCTTTCTCATGAAAAAAAGTCCTAAATTTCAAAACTAATGTTTAAAAGCATATCCACAATATTACTTTGCCGTGTGGTGATCAATATGTCAATAAATTGTGTAAATGCATTTGAATCACGGCGTAAAAGCTTCACACAATAGTCTAATGATGGAGAGTCAGTTTTCATTATATCGACAAGCATTCCCCGAGAATATATCTTCCTTCGAATAGCCAGCTCTAGAAAATAGTCATCTACAATCAAATGTTTTTCCATAAACACTAGATTCATCATGATTTAGTCTTTCTCAAATCTATTCATTTTGTAATCCTAACACTCTCACAGCCAACTTCAGACGAACCAGAATTTTTTTGTACTCTAGAAAGCATAAGCCAGACTACTATAGCAAGTAAAATACCTTTGATTTAGAAACAATTTTATTGAACATAATTATAATAATAATATTCACTGATGCATTTTGTTCTCATCAATTTATTTCGATAGGACATCTAATGCTGACCGAAGTTTATTTATATGGAGAATATTCACTTTTCCAGCAAAACATAGTTGTTCCTCCTGTTTAAACTTGCTTAATAATATCACGTATCTAGCATACATACTGTTCCATTCAAGGCATAGTCTACAGCCAGCGGTTATTTCAACAGCCACATTGGGTACTCGTATATCGTTGCTGCTGCTGTCGGCTCCATTATTTATCTCCAATAATGTAAATGCACCACTCATTTTTTCTCTACTTATATCCTCTCAAATAAACTATTCTCTCGGAATTCAATTCTCTTACTAATATGAATTGTAGTGAAAACCGTTTCTTTTATTCAAATCCCAACCACAAATCAAGTTATCGTATATTGAACAACCTCTGATTGACTCCTAAAAAATGTCTACGTCAAACGATACATTCATTATGCAATTCTTATCAAAAACAAAAACCTTGCCAACTTTTAGAATGTTCACGCGTGAGTGTAGTGTCTCAGGCATGGCTTTTCCTTGCGCAATTCATGTGTAATTGCATGTAAGTTTCACGGTGCCTATTGCCTCAGATGTAAGTTTCCATGTAAGTTCAGTGGTGCCTATTATCACACTACTAATAGCACTTTTCACAAAGGCCAAGCCCGGTTTTGAACAGATTTCTCCATTGAAAAATAAAGTGGCTAGGGGTATAGAGCCGTCATAATTCATTATGCTTTATATTACTCCCATAGTAATCTCCCCCCCCCCCTTTTCCACTCTACAAGGTACCACATGGTACTCTACAATGGAGCTATTAAGAAGAAATTATAAGAGGCAGTTACTTTTAAATAAATCAATTATCTCCTTATGATCTCACAGTAGCCTGTTAGCCCTGGAATAAAATATTAAGTGAAAAAAAACAAGTTTTTTTTTAACTGAAAGTAAGGAGCGACATTAAAACTTAAAACGAACAGAATTTATGCCTTATATGTAAGGGGCTGTCCCCTCCTCAACGCCTCGCTCTTTACGCTAAAGTTTTTTATTGTTTCAAAAAATAAAGTTATGTGACAGAGTCAAACTTTAGCCTAAAGAGCGAGGTGTTGAGGAGGGGACAGCCGTTTTCGTAGACGGAATAATTTCTGTTCGTTTTAAGTTTTAATGTCGCTCCTTACTTTGAGTTAAAAAAACTTATTTTTTTTTAAATTTAATCTCTGAACGTTTTTGAATTACTGCAGCTTTGATTTTGGCTTACCGTACATGAATAATTACAATGAAATTTGCATATTCATTTAACTTTTTTTTTGCTAAATGGCTTTCTCAAAATTTTGTTTAACGTAACTTACGAATTAACTTACGTGACAAACTTCTATATTCGAATGTTTTTATTACGTATATTAGGGAGTTTGCCCCCAAGTCAATATCTCGCTCTTTACGCTAAAGTTTGAATTTTGTTTGAATCATAAGCCCCTGAATCACAAAGGCCGGTTAATTAGAATAAATAGCTCTTTTAAAAGTACTAAAAAAAACTTTAGCGTAAAGGGCGAGGTATTGACTAGGGGTTGAACCCCCTCATATACGTTATGATTTTTGTTCTTCTTAAGTTTTGATGTTGCTCCTTACTTTCAGTTGAAAAAACGAGTTTTTTTGTATTTAGTTTCTGATCGTTTTTTAAATAATTCTGGGAAATCCGGCCCCCCTTCACAGAAATTTCCCTTCCCCCGACGAAACATCCTCCATGGAAACATCCTCTCCTGTAACCACTTCATCCCCCCCCACCAGAAAAAAAATCCCTCCTGAAACGTCTGTATCACAGTTCATATAATTATCCAGTAAGCTTATCGCAGATCATTTCTGGTCTTCGTTCTCGGTGCGAACAAAAAGCTCCTCTCACTTCTTTCTGCATTAGCGGGTTAGTCTGTTTCCGATTGTTTCCAACAAATTGCATTAGTCATAATAGCGGGTTTCCACTTCTTTTCGATTAGATCACAGTCTGACTTGTCTACCCGTGAAAAGATCTGATGCCGCCTATGTTTCTATCTGCAAAAACGTTCTCTGGAGCACTCGCACCTTGGTCCGGGTTTTTATAATGGGTGAGATAGGGAAAGATCATACTGGATAATTATATAAACTGTGGTCTGTATACTTCCCATTAACCAATACTATATGGTCTATCACAGGCAGAGCGCTAGTGCTGCCTAAGTAAAGAACGATGTGGGCACAATGTGTTTTTTTTTGTTTTTCTCCATACCCGGGCACTTCGTATCGAAAGAGTTGTCGTAGAAGGTTCGAAAGGGGATCATTCGATTGGAAATTGGAGTGGCTAGTGGCCTTTTTAATAGTCAAAAGTGATTGGAGGGCAACTATCCCCCCCACGCCCATCATTCCCCCAAATACGGCCAATCAAAAGTTTCAGTTAGCCATTTTGTTTAGCGTAGTTGATTTCCACATAGAAAATATCTTTTTGAGGAGGACACTCCCCCACAACCCTCGGGGCAATGGTTTTAAGTTATGCCCTGGGGGCATATACGGTTTTTTATAGAAGGCGTTGTCATAGAAACTTCAAAAAAGGATCATTCAATTAGAAATTAAAAGGGCTAGTGCCCTTCTTAATAGTCGAAAGTGATTGGAGGGCAACTAGTCCCCCCACGCCTATCATTCTCCCAAACCCATCAAATCAAAATTTTCAGGGAGCCATTTTGTTTAGCGTAGTTGATTTCCAGATAGAAAATATGTTTTCAAGGAGGACACTCCCCCACAACCCTCGGGGCATGGGTTTTAAGTTATGCCCTGGGGGCATGTAAGGTTTTTATAGAAGGCGTTGTCGTAGAAACTTCAAGAAAGGCTCATTCGATTGGAAATTCAAAGGGCTAGTGCCCTTTTTAACAGCCAAAAGTGATTGGAGGGAAACTAGCCCCCCACGCCCATCATATCCCAAACACATCCAATCAAAATTTTGAGATAGCCATTTTGTTCAGCGTAGTTGATTTCAAGATAAAAATATGTTTTTGAGGAGGACACTCCCCCACAACCCTCGGGGCAAGGGTTGTAAGCTATGCCCTGGGGGCATATAAGGTTTTTATAGAAGGCGTTGTCATATAAACTTCAAAAAAGGCTAATTCGATTGGAAATTCAAAGGACCAGTCTCATTTGAGTAGTTGTAAATTGCTTAACAGCGCCTGAACCCCCTCTCATGTCCACCTTGTCCCCAAACACATCCAATCAAAATTTTGAGATAGCCAATTTGTTCAACACAGCGGTTGGTTCAGGGAAGTATGTCTTAGAGTAATATAACCCCCTCACATCCCAAAGGGCTAGTGTCTTAAGCGACGCACTTGAGGCATCTACGGTTTCTGTTGAAAGCCATGCTTTAAAAACTTCAGAAAGAGCTCATTCGATTAGAAAATGAAATGGCTTGTGTCCTTTTTAATAGTCGAAAGTAATTGTAAGGTAACTAACACCCCTTCCACGCCTACCATTTCCCCAAACACATCCAATCAAAATTTTGAAATAGCCATTTTATTCTACACAGTTAAAGTTCAGGAAATTATACCTTTGAGCAGGACACCCCCCTCACAGTCTTCAGAGCAAGGGTTATAAGTTATGCCCTGGGGCATATAAGTTTGTATTAAAATCTTTGTCGTAGAAACTTGAAAAAGGGCTCATTCGATTGGAAATTGAAAGGTCTAGTGCCCTTTTTAATGGTCGAAAGTGAATTGAGGGCAACTACCCCCCTCTCTCGCCCATCTTTTCCTAAAACACATCCAATCAAAATTTTTAGATAGTCATTTTGTTCAGTGTTGGGAATTTCTAGACAGAAATTATGTATTTGAGGAGGACACTACCCCACAGCCCTCAGGGCAAGGGTTGCAAGTTATGCCCTGGGGGCATGTAAGGCTTTTACTGAACGCTTCGTCGTAGAAACTTCAAAAAGGGCTCATTCGATTGAAAATTGACATGCCTAGTGCCCTTTTTAATGGTCAAAAGTAATTGAAAGGCAACTAAAACCACTTCCACGCCCACGATTTCCCCAAACATATCCAATCTAAATTTTTAGATAGCCATTTCGTTCAACGCAATTCAAAGTTCTGGAAATTGTACATTTGAGGAAGACACTCCCCCACAGTCTTCAGGGCAAGGGTTATAAGTTTTGCCCTAGGAGCATATAAGGTTGTTATTGAAATTTTTGTCGTAGAAACTTGAAAAAGGGCTCATTCGATTGGAAATTCAAAGGGCTAGTGCCCTTTTTAATAGTCGAAAGTGATTTGAAGGCAACTAACCCCCCGCTCACGCCCATCTTTTCTCCAAACACATGCAATCAAAATTTTTAGATAGCCATTTTATTCAACGCAGTTGAAAATTTTGGAAATTAGGTCATTAAGGATGACAACCCATCCTCCCTCCCCCCACAACCCTCAGGGCAAGGGTTTTAAGTTATGCCCTGGGAGCATGTAAGGTTTTTATTGAAAGCGATGTTGTAAAAACATCCAAAAGGGCTCATTTAATTGAAAATTGAAAGGGCCATTGCCCTTTTTATAGTCAAAAGTGATTGAAGGGCAACTAACCCCCCTCTCACGCCCACCATTTTCCCAAACACATCCAATCAAAGTTTTGAGATATCCCTTTTGTTCAATGTATTCCAAAGCTCTGGAGATTAGGTCTTTTAGAATGATAACCCCATCAGAGCTTTCAGTGCTAGGATTTTAAGTTATGCCCTGAGGGCATATAAGGTTTATATAGAAAATTGTTGTAGAAATTTCAAAAGGGGCTCATTGATTGGAAATTGAAATTGCCCTTTTTAATAGTAAAAAGTGAATGGAGAGTAATTAACCTCCCTCTTGCACCCTCCATTTCCCCAAACACATTCAATCAAATTTAGAGATAGCCATTTTGTTGAACGTAGTTGAAAGTTCTGGAAATTAGGTATTTAAGGATGACAAACCCCCCAGAGTCTCCAGGGCGAAAGTTGTAAGCTATGCCCTGGGGGCTTATAAGGTTTTTAATGATAGAGTTATCGTAAAAACTTCAAAAGGGGCTCATTCAGTTGGAAATTGAGAGGGATAGTGCCGTTTTTAATAGTTTAAAGTGATTGGACGGTAACTAACCCCTCTCTCACGCCCACCATTCCCCCAAACACATCCGATCAAAATTTTCAGATAGCCATTTTGTTCAATGTAGTAGAAAGTTCTGGAAAATAGGTCTTTGAGGATGACAACCCCCCCAGCCCTCAGGGCGAGGGCTGTAAGTTATCTCCTAGGGGCATATAAGGTTTTTATTGAAAGCGTTGTCGTAGAAACTTCAAAAGGACTCATTTGATTGGAAATTGAAAGGGCTAGTGCCTTTTTTAATAGTTGAAAGTGATTGGAGAAAGACTAACGCCCTTCTGACGCCCACCATTTTCCCAGACACATCCAATCTAAATTTTGAGACAGCCATATTGTGCAACATAGTTGAAAGTTCTTGAAATTAGATCTTAGAGGAAGACAACCACCCTCACAGCTCTCTGGGTAAGAGTTGTAATTTATGCCCTGGGGGCATATAAGGTGTTTATAGGAAGTATTGTCGCAGAAACTCAAAAAAGGCTCATTCCATTGGAAATCGAAAGGCTTAGTGCCCTTTTTAATAGTCAAAAGTGATTGGAAGGCTTGAAATTTTTATAGTAAAGATCGGTGGGGGTATAATGTATTATTTTGTTGTTGTTGTTTAGACCAGGGCACTTTGTATCGAAGGAGTTGTCGTAGGAACTTCGAAAAGGACCTATTCGATTGAAAATAGAAAGGGCTGATGCCCTTTTTAATAGTCGAAAGTGATTGGAGGGAAACTAATCCCCCTCCCACGCCCACCCTCCCATTTGACTTTATGTTTAAAACTAAATGTTGCCATAAGATTAAATCAAAATGCACTGTGTTAATGCTAATTCCCAATAAGGCATCTCAGCAGTATCCCAAGAACGACTGAGGGTATTATGTTCAAACTTTTGGGGCTGCTTCTGCTCTTAAAATTTAACCAAATCAAAATAGCGTAAGTGTATCCAAGCTATCAAAGAAAGTAAACAGATTTTTTTGCAAATGGTATCAAGTTTTCCATTTTCAGGTCAATTAGACGAGGTATGAAACTAAATTAAACACTTCTATTTGTGTCCAGATTTTTAACAGGGTATATGTTGTTAAAAAGTGCTGAAAAATTTTCTCCAACATACAAATAGCAGGCCAAACTATAAATCTTTAAAAAAAACGAAAAGATTTAAAGTATTATTGTCTTTTTCTCTGAAAAGACTGTCAATATAAAACGAAGAGAAATTAATTAAAAAAAACTTTTTCCACAAAACAAGTTTTTCAAAGAAAAGTAAAGAACTCCATTAAACAAAAAATGATCAAAAATAAAATAAAATAATCTACCAAGTCTGAAACTACCACAAATCAGCATCGATACATAAATGAAACCCAAAACGAACAGAATTTACAATAAATAACGGAGTCAAACTCAAAACGAGCAACTTATTAACATAAGTTGGGCTCAAAACCCGTATGCCTTCCCAAGGCCAGAACATAATTTGCACTTTACTGAAAAAAAATACAAATGAATGTGCATTGTTAGTTTAATTTACATATACTGATATTTAGTACTCAATATCTTAATATTATTTGATTTATTAAAGTGGTAAAAGTAAAAAAAAATTATATTTTTTCTGTAAAGTGCAAACTATGTTCTGGCCTTGGGAAGGCATAGGGGTTTTGAGCCAAACTTATGCTAATTTCTGCTCGTTTTTTAGTTTGACTCGGTTATTTATTGTAATTTCCGTTCGTTTTGGGTTTCGTTTATTTATCGATGCTGATTTGTGGTAGTTTCACGCTTGGTAGATTATTTGATTTTATTTTTGCTTATTTTTTGTTTAATGGAGTTCTATACTTTTCTTTGAAAAACTTATTTAGTGGAAATTTTTTTTTTAAATTAATATATAAACAATAGGCAAAGTTCATAACTTGCAGCCCTTCCCCTGAGAACTGTGGGGATTAAGTCATCCTCACAGACACATTTATTAAATTTTCGACTATGGTTAACAAAATGGCCATCTCAAAATTGTGATTTGGTGATCAGAAAAAATGAGCGTGGGCGGGGGTCGCGTTGCCCTCCAATTTTTTTGATTACTTAAAAAGGGCACTAGAAATTTTAATTTCAGTTCTAATGAGCCCTCTCACGATATTCTAGGATTGCTGGATCGATATCATCACCCCTGGGAAAAAAACAAACAAATAAACACGCATCCGTGGTCTTTCTTCTGGCAAAAAATACAAAATTCCCCATTTTTGCAGATGGGAGCTTGAAACTTCTATAGTAGGGTTCTCTGATACACTGAATCTGATGATGTGATTTTCATTAAAGTTCTATGACTTTTGGGGGTTGTTTCCCCCTTTTTTCAAAAATAAGGCAAATTTTCTCAGGCGCGTAACTTTTGATTGACGAGACTAAACTTAATAAAATTTATTTATTTGAAATATGCATAAAAATATGATTCTATTGATGTATCTATTGGTATACAAATTCTGGTTTTTAGAGTTTCAGTTATTATTGAGCCGGGTCGCTCCTTACTTACAGTTCGTTACCACGAACGATGTGTACTCAGCATACAAAAAAACAATTTTCCTGTTTTTTAAGGGCGGAGCTCAAATCATACAGTTGAGAGCTTAAGACCATGCCGAATCTGGATTTTCTTAAAAACGCCACTACCTTACCACAGCCTCTTTCTTACTTAAACGGTCTTCATCTCCTGATGATTCATCAGCAACCAAGGTAGTGACTGCACAACTTATGGCATTATCAGCTGACGCTTTATGAGTAAAGACGGATCTCACTGCGGCATTAACCTCATACTATGAAGCATGATCTGAATACTTTATACAGCTGTTTTTCAAGATGAAGAGGGGGGGGGGGTTGAAAATTTTTTGTTTAGGATTTTAGATCCTTAAAAATCGATCGCCTTTTTTATAATTTACGTTTCCTGGCATTTTGATCCTTGTTGAGTAAACATTGATGTCTTGTTGCACAAAGTGGCAGAAATCGCTACCTTGTTGCAGCGCAGTAGCTTTCATTATTTTAAAGGGTTATCATCTGCTGACGATTTATCAAAATCCTTAGTAATCACTGCAGCAGTTACGTCATTATCAGCTGACGATTTGTCGCTGATATTGACATGAATGCTTGAAATCGACTGGCTATTTTAGACTTTCCATTTTTTTTATTCTCCTTGGACAAAATCTTGTTTTATGACACAAAATGCCGCCTTGCCGGGGCATGATTTTTTATGTAGCTTAAAAAAGCTGATAGATACTGCGATTTACTTTCAAATGAGCCCTCTTCCAATCTTTTGTGACCGCTGGCTTTCTGGTTCATTGCAACTATGATGCTATACCAATTATGTTTGTGTATAACACAGTTGTTACTCTTCTAGAGAGTAATCCTTTTAGAGTAGGAGATGTTCTTTATGATGATTTAATTCAAATGCTGATTATGCCCTGCACGGAGATAGTTGTTATGTGGTTGTTTTTTTTTTTTTTTTTTTTTTTAAATTATGTAGTAGTTGCAGAGCTTTATAATAATGGATTTTGCGGCCATTGTAAACAAACCTTCGGGTTTTTGTAGATGGTTGCTGTAAATTTGTTTGTATTTTTTATGTTAAATTAATTAATTTGATTGGATTTGAAAATAAAGTTGGATATAGGGAAGCTCAAATTCTTTGTTTTATGTTTGAGGGCAAGGATGTATCCAGGATTTCTGTTCGCTGGGAGCTGTTTTCTCAGAAGGGGGGGGAGGGACAAAACTTAATAGAATCCACCAAAAATTTATTTATATACATCTTTGTTCTGTTTTTACGAGTCAAGAAAAATTTAGGGGGGGGGGTCAAACCTAGTAGCCTTCCTATTGGATAAGGCCTTTGAGTCGACTAAGGTTATGTGTATGAGTTGATGAAATTGTGTTTGATTAACTGTGTAATTATGAAAATGACACATCGATATTTGTTTTCCTTTCCCAGTTAATTTTTTTACATGTAGCTAATAAAATCCGATAGCATTGCCTGGCTATTTACCCCTGCTACATGGCGCCCTAACCATTCGGGAACCTTATAAGTCTGGGTTCATTATAATGCATATATGTCAAGCTAAACCGAGGAGCCGTACGCAGACCCACTATTTTAGATTTCCCGGCGGCCTGAAGTGCTAACAGATTAGTTTATCTTATCTAGTTATGTCTGTACTACTATCTAAAGCAAGTTAAGAAAAAAAGGGAGCAAAGTATGGCTAAGCGTTCTTTCTGAAACACAAAAGTTTTCAAGCCACTTGGGGTTTTGGTCATATTTTAAAGCAGCCCAGTGTACTGATTGGTTCAAACTGTGTCTTTTATTATGTACCCTCTTAGCCAGTATCACAAATTTTCAAAATGTTATTGATGCTTATAATTTTAATGTGTACCCATCCAATGTAGATGAGTAACTGTGGCGAATATGTTTGGATTATAGCCCTACAAAAGATTTTTAACGATGAAGCTGCGATCCTATGTGGCTTTCAAGCACTTGAAGCTGGTGTAAAATATTTAATAGTCGTAATAATATGAAAAAAGCTCTATTAATCGCTCGACTCAACTGTTTTTTGGCCAATGAAGTTCGGAATGATCATTATTAAGTTCCTACAGAGACGATTGGCTTATATATATGTCCAATGAGCACAATGATTACATACAAGGTCATTATTACTGGCCATTATATCATCAAAGGTTAATGATGATGTGATTCTGAAATTAAATCGAGTTTATTACATTTTAGGCAACTATCCAAGCGTTTGGAGATAATTTTCGACTATAGTTTTAAAAAGTAATGATAACCAGGTAAACGCAGCCTTAACCAGTGGGTTACCAGTGGCTCTCATTGAATTAATTTCCAAATCTTAGTTTTTCTTATTTTTTCCAGTAACCATTAAAATAAAAATGACAAATTTCAAGATATGTCACCAATAGACTCAACATTTTCTTCTACAACGCTCTATTTCCTCGTTGTAACTATGGTCGTGAGCAGCCAACCCTTCGTATTTCAGTCCTTATTGCACCTGTGCAGTTAGACATAGTCAAACCTGGGGATAAAACAAATACAATTTTGGAAGCAATAGGTTTTTTTTTCAGATTTTTGTGAGCTTACTTTTAGACAAATCCTTGAATGTTTGCTGTTCTACCGTTTTCTCTTAATTTTACAAAATTCATTGTGTATTCAATTCTGTTTGGTGGTACAGTTAGCCTACTTACACAGGAGCCTCCAATAGGATCAAAACGTCGAGGGAGGCGGATTATTTGTTGAAGTGGCTGCTAATAGATCTATTGTTATGAAATTAGGAACCTATTCCAAAACTATGGGGAGGCAACCCCTGAAGCCCCTTTCTCTCTATGTATCTATGTAGTTTGGATCTGACAGCTATTGGAGCAGCAAATAAATATGAAATTTATTATCAGCCATTAAATACACAAATAAGTAGAGATAAACATACCATAACAGAGACAAGTAGCAAAACAAAACCGATAAATAAGCGCTAGCACAGCTAATACCTATCATCTCAAGTTCCGATTTAATCATGTTTTAGAATCAGGAAGAAAAAAAAAATATTGAGAAATATCAGCGCTACCCATTCAAAAAACTCATGTCTTTGTTAAAGACTGCAAACTTCCAGTTTTTGAAAATGGAGCCTTATGGCGTCTCAACACATGCGATTTAAATAGGGTCATTTTTTCAACTCGACATATTATGTAGCGGCTTTCTGGGTATTTTTCAAATCTACTATAAATTTCTTATCTTAATTACAAACTACTGTATATATTACATCAGGATTCTTTTGGATCTGAATCACAACATCAGGATCTGAATAATAACAAGTTCATATAAGAATAGTATTGCATGAGAAATATTCACCGAGACCCATTTTCAAGTTCCAACTACTATTGGGCGTGGTCTGCTCTTTACTAGATTGAAGCTACTGCGGCAACGATCATTTGGTTCATGGTTCCGTAAAACATTTATCCTAAAAACTTTTTAGGGGATGCGCCTGTTCAGGGGTTATTATCTTTCTCAACGCGTTTTTATACGAATATTAGACTTGAATGCAAATAATAGGATTAAGGTGATGGGGGGGGGGGGGGAAGAGTGGCAGCCTATCTCACATTCAATACAGCCCGGCCAAACTGTTGGTCATAAATTACTGTAATCAAAGAACGACCCTTGTCAACAAAAAGCGAAGTCAAAGCGATATAATGATTTAAATATCTGCACCAACAGTATTTCTTCACTGGACAGACTTCATTAGCAGCCAGACCCTTTTGTCACGTACGGCACAAAATTCTTTCTCGACGCAGCTTGCCCAGCGTACTGTTCGGTGGTACGGCCACTTCCTTCGCATGTTACACGACGCCCCAGCACGGGTTGCATTCGACTTCGACCCCACCCTACGCGGACGGAACCGACCCAGAGGACGTCCCCCTCCCACTAGGTGGAAAGACAAAGCCGATAAATTCCTCGCCCAATCCCACATCCCGGTGGAAGAAGCTGCGAGCCTGGCTAGTGATAGGTCAACCTGGAGGCGCCTGGTCTCATCGTTTTCTACGCCGAACCCTTGGCAGGAGCCTGAAGTCAAGTTAGTCAAGACCAACAGTATTTACTTTTATTGTAATAAATCTGAGAAAACAATCCAAAAAGAATTTGAAAGAAAGATAAAGACCAATCTGAAACCCTAAATTGACCAGAAATATAGTCATGTAATAATTTATTATAAAAAACAACTATTCATGAACTAATGAAACCTAAAAAGAACGTAAATTAAAATGAATAATCACATCAAAATTCAGAATCCTACTATCTGTTTCTAAGTTATCACTAAGTCCTGGACGGTCGAAAAAAAATTAAAAAAATACTGTTCGGCCTCTTGCTGACTGAGCCAAATTTGTTGTTCAAAATTTTCCTACACATTGGGGCACCCTCAGCCCAAGGGCTGGAAGTTATAAGTGTTAAGCCTACGAGTGAATTTAAGTAAGGATATATTTAATATAATTTAAGGATTTTTTTTGTAAATTAGGGTTTCTTGTCCCTGGGACTTTTGAAACACTTTAGAGAAAAAGTGTTTTGCCTCTTTTGTGTGACGAGGGTTTGATGGAACAAATATCATTTTAGCCTGAGCTACAAGCCGATCAAACAAAAATATTTGGGCAGTTTACCGTTTTTGTGTCATGTGGTCTAAGACCTTACTGACTGAAGTTTCAAACTGATTAAAGAAAAACGTCTGTTTTGCCTTTATCTGGCAAAAAAAAATGCAAGTTTTAAGCCAATAGGAAAAAGAACTTTTGGCTTGTTTTTGAACCAGGAATCTATGTTAATTTCGTATCGTTAAAAACAATAGACATATTGGCCCGAGGACAAACAGACATATTTTGCTTGACGTTTAAAAACGAATATTTTGACACATTTTTGGGCCTTGGTTCTGTGGCTCCATGCTTCCCACCTCAATAACTTTGTAAAAATTAGGCTCTCCTTGGTCCAAGAACTTACAAATGTGTTGCGAGCTGTTCAGAAACAAGCGTCGACCCTATGTTGGGCCCCAGTTTCGCGTAAGCTAACATGCTTTTGTTATTAATCCTTGTGCGTTGGCACTCCCATAACCCAAAAACTTAAATATATAATTTCAGACCGATTGAAATTACTTTTTGCCCTTTTTGTAGGTAATGGTGCTCGTCCGAAGTCTGCTCCCATGCATTCATGACGCATGCAGAGCTAGCTTCACGTGCCTCTAGATATCCGGCTAGCCACCGGAGAACTAAATGCACCAAGGGACGGTTGGGCTTGCAGCCCTCCTCCTGAAATTACTTGCTATGAAAGGAACTGGATATACAGCCGCGAATGCCCCACCTGCTATCCTAATTGGACCCATACCTGCCCAAGGACGTACCCCTTTGAACATCGTTGACCAAGGTGGCAATAATGTCACCACCCGGAATGTCCTGACGCTGAACCAGCCTGGTTCTAAGCTTCTTTTAGCAAATGAACGAAGAAGATACAAAGTGACGATCGCAGGAATAACAGCAACTCACCTTACGGGAAGCGGCGAAGAAGATGTTGGAGAAGCCACGACAAGCACGGGAAGATAACTGCTATTACCTGCTATGCACCGACAAACGAGGCCCAAGATGAAGATAAGGACAACTTCTATGCGGTACTGTCCTCAGAGCTCTCCTCCGTACCTTTACACGACCACCTCCTAATCCTAGGAGATTTTAACGCTGTTGAGGCTAACAGCTCTGGTCTGTACGATGCTGCTGTTGGACCTCTGACAGTTGACGCTCTGAATGATAATGGTGAGCGGCTGCTCAATTGCTGCATCACCCACTCTCTATCAATCACAAATACTTGGTGTGTGAGAAAAGACATTGCGAAGTACACATGGTACAACAATGATGGCAGGACAAAAAAGATGCTTGACTACATCATTGTTTGAAGACGCTGGCTTTCGTCTGTCCAGAACTGCCACTCATACCGAGGTGTCGAGCTCGGAAATGCCGACCATCGTCTCGTGTCTGCAAGGATAAACCTCCGGCTGAGGGCCAATGAGAGTAACTCATCATACAGCAAGAAGATGTACACCTCTCAACTGGAGCAAGATCCCTCGGGTCACGAGCGGTATATGGTTGAAGTCTCTAACCGCTTCAAGGCTCTGCAACTGTATTCAGAAAGCGAGTCAGCATGGACCCCTTTCAAAGACAATGTTCTCAGAGCAGCTATTGAAGTTGTGTTCTCGTAGCCACGAAAGAAGAAAGAGTGAATTAGAAGCCAGACGCTTGAAATAATTGAACAGAGACGGCAAGCGAGATTACGAGGAGATATGACACTCTACAGACAGCTCAAAAAACAACGCAACTCCTTCGTTCACAAGAACAAGAGAGACTTCATTTCGGGGAAAGCCGCTGAGCTCGAGCACGCTGCCAAAAAGAAAGACACAGGTGCAACATTCAAGATCCTGCGCGAGCTGACTAGCCAACATGCCATGACTCAACAAGCCTGAAAGCAGCGAATGGAGAAACTATATACGATCTGTATATACAGAAACACTTTAATAAGCTGCTAAACTCAATTCCGCCCGACTGCATTGACCCAGGCCTTGTTACTTCTGCTGCGAAGCTATCCCTGCCCCCGACGGCGCCAAATTTTCTCCTGAGGATATTAAATCGCCAGTAAGGAAACTGAAAAACAATAAAGCAGCTGGCACCTGTGGCCCCGCTTCAGAGCTATTTATTATGGGCTGCCCTGCCTAGATACTTCGGCTGCAGATAGCGTTCAGCGTAATTTGGTGCACTGAAGTTAAACCGTCAGAATGGAAGAAAGGAATCGTCATGCCAGTGTTTAAGCGCAAGGGCAGCAAGACAGATTGCAGCAACTACCGTGGTATTACCCTACTCTCTGTTCCTGAAAAGCTGTTTCACAATGCTCCGTTTGAAACGTGGAATAGGTTTCCTACATGCTTTGTGCCGCACCCAACAAGCCAGATTCATGCCAGGAAGATTGACAACTGAACAGATTCATACGGTCAGACAGATCGTTGAGAAGACACTAGAATTCAAGAAGAAAGCTTACATACCTTTCATTGACTTTCGTTCTGCCTTTGACAATGTTGAGAGGCAGTCCCATTGGCTAATCCTGAAAGATGCGGGCCTACCATCAAAGATAGTCAGCCTCTTTAAAGAACTCTACGGTAGCACAAAAAGCGCCGTCCTTGTTAACGGGAAGCTTTCTTCTTCCTTCCCCATCAAAAATGGTGTACGGCAAGGATGCGCTGCTGCATTTGAACTGTTTAACTGCGTCATTGACCACATTTTCAACGAGACACACCGTGCCCATCTTTTTGGCATAAGTTATGACGGAAGGACTTTGTCTGACTTTGACTTTGCCATCGATGTAGCCGTCCTTAGCGAAAATCTTGACCAACTTATGTCTGCACTCGAGACGCTCTCATCCACTGCATCCGGAGCTGGGCTGCAAATCAACTGAAAGAAAACGAAGATCATGCCCATAGAAAAGACCGCATTGGCATCACATTTGATTGTTGCGATCAACGGCCAAGCTGTTGACATGGTAAGGCAGCTCACTTATCTCGGATCAATTATATTATCAAATGACACACTTAACGCCGAAATCTCAGCCAGATATGCCAAGGTAAACTCTGTATTCGGACAGATTCTGAGAGCAGTCTTCCTTAAACTGCAAATTAGTCACCTTACAAAAGCCCGTATCTGCAACGCTCAAAGTCTCGAACATCATGCTGTACTCTTCTAAGACATGGCTGATAGCCCAGAAACACCTAAAAAAGGTCGATGCCATCAAAACTAGACACCTGTGTCGAGTAGAACGCTTCAAATGGTATGACAAGATCTGCAATACTGAGATCCTGAGGACCTTCAAGTTAAGCGAACCTCTCCACCCAAGTAGAAGCTTGTTCTCTAAGATGGTGCGGCCACTTACTCCGCCTTCTGCCAACTACCCCTGAAAGGATCATATCGGACTTCAATCCCTCGATTGCCTGGAAACGTCGTCGAGGGAAGCTGCGCACCAGATGGGCTGATGTTATAAATTAACGCCTCTTCAACCACATCATCGACCCAAATGAGGCTCCATCCTTAGCCCTGGACAGGGCTGCATGGAGAAGACGACAAGCGCTGTCAACCAGTTTCCTCTTCTCTGGCAACCCTTCTGAGCAAGAGCGTTAAGTCAAGTCGAGTAAGTCAAAGTCAAGTCCTTTTTGGGCCCTATTTTAGTGAATTGGGTGGTTTTCTTAAAACTATAAATCCGAGAAATTAATTTTTTTCTATTTTTTGGAGGAAAGGGGTCCCCTTGGCCCGTGGGTTTACAAATATTAGTACCAAAATGCTACCATCAAAAATATTTGTCAACCCACTTTCCAGGAGGCTTGCAATTCCCACTTTATTTTGAGGTGTACGGATCCCCTTTACCAAGGAATTTAGAGATACAATTATAAGTTGTTTTTTTTTATAGCAAAAAGCAGTCTGTTGACCCCTTGTGAGATCCAACTTTTACTTTTTCTTTAATATAGAGTTTTCTTGGTCCATGCAGTTAAGACTATGTGCTCCAAGTATGGAAAAGTGCAGCGACCATTTACGAACCTTTTTTTTGGAACTTGTTCCCACAGGCAATTTTCTAAGGATCTTTCTCCAACTCTTCTAGTAAAAATTTCACACGATTTATGTAACCACCTTATTTCTGACCTCTTTTGGTCAATAGTGCTTACGACCCCTCTCTGATGTCCAATGGTGAACAGTAAGCACGATTCGTCACTGACTCCTTTCAGCCAGAATTGCGTAGGCTCAGTTGCTTTCGGTATTTTTCTCGAAAGGGATTTCAAGAAAAATAGGTTTGCTCAAGACACGTAATTTTTACACATGCAACACGTACAATTTTTGTTCGATGCTCTTTGGTCAAATGTATGCTTTTACTTACCCAACAGATACCTTTTTAGAAATACCTGGATACACTTTCCTTTTTTTGCACAGATCGACTATGAGTAGTGAAGGCTTAGCTATTTACATAAGGCAAGACTACTCAGTATGTATCAGTAAAGAATTAACCCGGAACATCGAAAGCGTTTATGAATCACTTTCCCTGAAATATCCTTACCTTCACAGAAGAAATAACAGTTGGAGAAGTATACCGTCAACCGGCAGGATCCGTTTCTGCATTCCTGGGAAATTTAAGCCAAACAACTGGCAAAGCATAGCATATATTAAATCCATAGCCTAGCCTAACCTAGGTACCTTCCCGCCTCCCCCAAAACCCCAAAAAACAACACTTTAAATATCTTATACGCAATTAAAACCACGCTATACATTGTATTTCTCTACAGCGGTGTCTTGAACAATCCCGTAAAAACGGGTTTTTCGTCATGTCTACAGTTTAACATATATAAAAGAGTAAGTATAACGAAGGAGTACCGCAAATGCACCACTCAATTCTCCTCGGGAAACTGGAACACGTAGGAATACGAGGCAAAGCTCTGGATTGGTTCAGATCTTATCTTAGGGACCGCAGGATTTATATGGGAGAAGATCCATGGAACGATGTACTCGTCAACTGTGGTGTCCCCAAGGGCTCAATATTAGGCCCGCTACTGTTTCTGATCCAAGTTAAAGATCTAAGTTGAGTGCTGAACCCCGCACACACTAATCTTCGCTGCTGTAACCTATGGCACGATGGAGATTATTTTCAGTCCGAAGATGATGACGATGAGCTCGTGGCCTTTGCCGATGATTCGACGCTTTGCAGTTTTGAAAAGCATAAGACAATGCTCATTTATAAGCTGAGGGATGTCCTGGAGGAGACATATCTCTGGATGAATGCTAATTGACTAGTCATTAACGTTGATAGATCCTGCGTTGTATTTTTTTTCCGGGTCGGAGGTGTCCATCTGGAGATATGTGGTATCCAAACTTCCAGAGGTCTGAATAGTCGGCCAGGAAAGCGCTTCACGAAATACCTGGGAATCTTCATTGATGCGAACCTGTCGTTCCTGTATAACATCCA
This sequence comes from Artemia sp. Qi Xiang Cuo, assembly GCF_049724085.1. Taxonomy (NCBI): domain Eukaryota; kingdom Metazoa; phylum Arthropoda; class Branchiopoda; order Anostraca; family Artemiidae; genus Artemia; species Artemia sp. Qi Xiang Cuo. The sequence continues at coordinate 25,039,282 of NC_142808.1, read as the reverse complement.
AGCAGTAGAGCTGAAGCAATCCCATAGTCTTGGAATAATAAAACAATGAAGCACACCTTGCCGCAAAAAACACTTGTTCGTCTGTACAACGCCCTCATAAAGCCCCATTTACAGCACTTTGCAATGATCTGGAAGTCAACTTTCAAATCTCCTCTGCAAAAACTGAATTCTATTCATAGACAATGCCTCATCTTCATTTGAAAAAATGAAGAGTACTTATCACTAGAGTAGCTGCATTAACTGTCATGCTTGACCCTTGTGTTTAAGTTTTTAGGTGGTGAGCTGCCATTTTCATTTAAAACATTATTCAGGCCTATCTCGGATCATCATAATTTGCCTACTCGATCGTCATCAAGCCTACACATACCCTTCACGCCGACTGTAGGACCAGATTTTTCTCCAAATATAACATGCACAAAAATATGGAATCTGAGCCCAGAAGAGCTGAGAGGTAGGACCTCCCTACCGTCATTTAAAAAAAGAGTAAAACATAATTTATTGGCATTACAAAAGAAAAGTTAAAGTACAGTTTGATAAATAATGTAAAGTATGATAACTAAAAAAGTTTAAGATTAAAATATAAATAATTAAAGTATGAATTTTTTAAATTTATTTATGATGGGGTGACTTCCCCTAGGGAAAGAAGCAGGAAGGTAACGGTTATTATTTTTTTTTTTTTATTATTGAGAGGCAATGTTGTGTCTGGGAGTATGAGCGGTGACCACTCTGCGTATCATGTCGAAAGGATATTGATTGTGGTTCTCGGCGTCCAGAAATGGACTGAGTATTTTGTATTATGTGTGATTTTTTTTTTTTTTTGTAAATAAACCCATATAATTGAAAACTGAAAAAACAATCCTAGCAAACAAAAATACAACAGGTGCTAATATAAACCAATAAATAAATCTTTAAACAAGTAAAAATTAGATTGAATATTCCAATGAAACTTAAAACGAACAAAAATCACTAAAAGCAAGAGTTTCGCTACTGTCTCCTTCCCTAATTGTAAAAGTCTAAAGCCTACTTCGTCATTTACATTTTATTGAAAACTATCTGTGTCTTGAACAGTTCTTGGAAAGAACTAATAAATTAAACTGAATAGTTGATATATAATTGATATATAACATCAATTAATGAAAGCTCAGCAGTTCAAGATTTTATTTCAATGTAATTTTAGTTTTCTTTTCAATGTTGTAAGTACAAAAGAAAATATTTGTGATAGAATCCGTTTTCAGTAAAGCACCAATGATGCAGAAGGCTTTAGACTTTTACGGTTAAGGAAGGACCCAATAGCCATACTTTTGTTTGTAGTGATTTTTGTCTGTTTTAATTTTGATTTAAATATTCAATTTAAATTTTACTCGTTTAATAGTTTTTCATTCATTTAAATTAATATGTGCTGTATGTTTGCTTGCTATGATTGTTGATTTAATTCCTCTTCGTTTTGAGTTTCATTTATTCTTTAATAGTAATTTCTGGTCATCTCTATTTTGAATTACTGTATGAATTTATTTCTTTTTCGGAAAGTTTTTTTTTCAATTAATTTCTGTTTATTATTGACTGCCAAAGTTTTAAGTTTTTCAACAATTCCCATTTGAGCATTCATTTGTTTTTCAATATCTAAGTCTTACCAAAGCATCAACACATCAGTGTGATATTTTTTCAACAATAAGGTTTCAAAGTTCAACATGCCTCTCAATATTCCCTGAAAGTAGTCACAAAAAAATAAAGTAGCAGTTGCAAGCAGTCGCAGTCACAGTTGGAAGTTTCCAAAGTTGGAAGTAGTCACTGTTGCAGTAACAACCAGTGTCATTTTTTAGCCGCAATAGTAGCTCTAGTAGTAGAAGCCCTGAAATTTTCAAGTTAATACCCTTACCTGTTCCTAAGGTATTTCAGATAGGCCTTTATGATAACTTGGATGCATATAGTTTCTTTTGATTTAGCGAAACACCCACCCCAACATTTCCCCAAAATTTGCCTCATTACCCTTAGCCTTTTTGAACACATCAAGGATCAACCTTTCTCCCCTTTCCTAATGATAAATTCTGCATGCAAAAAATGAGCAAATTGCATAATTTACATTCCTTACCCCGGGGGTTGTGGGGACGTGGCATCCCTAGAAGTTTATCTATAAGACATTGTGACTATTTTGAAAAAAAAAACTTTTTAAGATCTCCATCAGTGTTAAGGAGCGAGTCTAAAGGACAAGAGCGGATAGGGGTGGCTGCTCTTTGTTCCTTTTTCAACATGCCTTCAATATGCCTCTAAAGTTTCAACGTAACACCCTTAGCCGTTCCTTATATACTGCTGTTTCGCCTCTCTCAGTATTTTCTATTAGGCTTTATCTTAACATTCTAAGCCTTTTTGGAACCTCAGGATCAAAGATGCCCTTCTCCAAAAACCTACCTTGTATATAGAGAATGGGCAAGTTATGTAACTTAAAACACTTACCCCAGGGGCTTTTGGGTTAAATTTATCCCCGGAGGCATAGTTATTTGACTTCATCGACTATTTTGAACAAGATGGCTGTTCCAAAATTTTGATCAGATATCCATGGAGGGAAGGCAGCTAAAGAGGGAATGGGAGGGGGCTTATTGCCCTTTGAACACATTTTATCATCTTCCTCAACATGCTCTGAAAGCTTAAACTTAATACCCTCAGTTGTTTTTGTGACATTGCAGATACTCATTTTTGATAAGCAGGATGCACATAGTATCTTTATATTTAGTTTAACATGCTCCACAATTTTCCCCGAAGTTTCACCTTAAAACTTTTAGCTTTTTCGAACACACCTAGAATCCAAAATTCCTCCTTTTCCCTAATATAATAAATAATAAATAAGCTAAATTGCATAATTTACAATCCTTGCCGTAGGGCTGTGGGAGACATTCTATTACTTGAGGCATAGTTACTAGAACCTTTTTACTGTTTTGAACAAAATCGCTTTTTCATAATTTTGATCAGTGATGAGCGGTGAGAGCATCTGAAAAGAGCAAGGGAGATTGTTACCCTCCGATAGCTCTTCAACACCCCCCAACTCCCCTGAAATGTTCAACTTAGTACCCTCAGCGCTTCTAAAGATATTAATGATACGTCCTTTTGACAATCAACACGCAGACAGCGTGTTTTATTATGTTCAGCATCTCTCTCCAAAGCTTTTGCTGGGGATGTCATTCCAATAGGCATAATTTTTTTATTTTGACCATTTGAACAAGAAGTCCTTATAAAAACTATAATAAATTTTTGGAATGAATTCCAACTAAAAGGCACGGGGGAGGGGGGCGTGTGGCAGCCCTTCAACCACTTCACAACTAACCCCCATCATGTCAGTAGCATTGCCTCCATGAATACGAGCACACTCTTAGGGGCACACTTCTGACCAAATTAGTCTTACTAATTTGGGTGTGGCGGCCCTTCAACCACTTCACAACTACCCCCCAGTATGTCAGTAGTATTGCCTCCATGAATACGAGCACACTCTTAGGGGCATATTTCTGACCAAATTAGTCCTACTAACCCCTTACTATTGAATCGTTTCCAATGGTTATTGGCAAATATTTTTTGTCGGCAGATGCTGATTTCTCGGTTGTATATCCTTTGGTATAGCTCTATAAGTACTACGAGGCTCTGCCTGAGATATTTCCAACCGTTGTTACAAGGAAGATAGAAATTAAATCCTTTTTATACCCTTAAAAGTCTGAGCGGTTTCAATACAAAGTTCTAACGAGTATATTGATTGTCGGTGGTTGACCTTGATTCCGATGGGTGTTCTTGACTGAATGGATATAAGGATGAATATTAGATGAATTTTTTTACAGCAAAGAAGTAAAGTTAAGAGAGAGGTCAGTGGGAAAATAATTTTTCTTCAACTTTTATTTGGAAAGTGCATTTCATTTTGAAATGATTGGGCTTACACTAATGGAAGTAGATAATGTGGATAACAAATACATGAAGACAGGAATAAAAAGGCTGAGGTCACTTCCGACGATAAGGGATAGGGGGTATACGACGACACTGCATCAAAGCATTGTGAAATACGAGGGCATTGCATTGGAGTATAGTGAAACATAACGACACTGCACTTGATCCTAGGGAAACACGAAGACATTGCATATGAGCATAGGAAAACACGACAACATTGCATTGGAAGATAGGGAAGTTTTCACGACATTGTATGGGATGATAGGGAAATTTTCAAGACATTATATCGGAATATGGATATTCCTTACGAGATTTCAATGGGGCACAGGCTATTCCGGACGGTATTTTTCTTTTATGTTTTAGATTACATACAGAATCTTACCCCCATGCAAACATATGTCTTCTGACCTTTAATCCCATTAAACTGAGAGAAAAATTGAATTTTCGAGATCACATGCAAACCCATATTATTGCGGAATACCCCCTAGGCAGAGTGTTTCTAAGCTTCTATGCTAGAGCCCTAAGAGTAAAGAGTTATAATAATAATTTTATTTATCAGTAAAAAGTATATGCAAGAAAGTCGTTTTTGTGTTTTTGTGGCGCTAGTGTAGCTATACGGGCCGCTGTTTTAGTTCCCAAACCTGCTGCTAGGAGCGTTCATGTCTCTAATTTCTGTTATAGCTTGTTTTTATGGGGCCCAAACAGCACCTAATCCCATCCATGTATATGATTGCTGACCTTTTCAACCCAATTAATCAGAGAGATATTTACCCTTTGTTTTTGTGCACGTAAATATTTTGCAAGTTTAGGGCGTATGGCATCACAGGTGGTAAACTTTGCTTGGTTTAAAGCTAAGCTAGTTGGGACCTCAGGCCTAGCTTATTTCAAAATACAATTAGGAACCAGATTATTTGCGCAACATGTGGCTTTGAAATTGGAAGTATGTTCTAGTCAAATCTGCTTTCAATAATCTAGCCAGGGTTATATGTATTAGACGCTCGGAGGGAATGAAACGTACTTAGAGTAGGGTTTGACTGAATGCAGATTTTTCCCTTGCATAAAATCCGTCTGATGTCGGTAGTAGGAAAATATTCAGCTGAACCGGGTTCTTTTGAAGGCTTGTAAAGAAGTCATACCCAGTTCTTAACAGATTCAATTGACGGAACCCTCACTGAATTTAAGACACCCTTTTTATCTTTCGACTCCCCATGTTTAAATTCACTGTGAGATAGAAGCACGGTAACACCAATCCTCAAATGTTAATTAGCTTGCTCAAATATATTTCTTTCTTTCATTGTCACTAAATGTTTACCTGTTTAACATTTAAATTCTACTTTTGATTAAATTATAAATTTTGCCAACATATGTGAGTAATGTGTAGACTGGGTTTGGTCCTGATGCTACCATCAAATGATAGAAATAAATAGATCCCAAAACATATCTATAAAAACGTAAATGGCGTAGAGCAAGCTGTACAGTATAAATTTAGGAATATAGGGCTTCACGAGGGTGAACCTACGCAACTTTGCTGTAAATTAACTCCCTTCCTATTTATCGTAAATTAGGGAAATGGATGGACGGCTAGAAACCTCCAACTCAGCCAGCGCTCTTTCAATTGTGTTGGTACTTAGACGGTTGTCTACTCAATCTAAGTTCCCTGCATAAACACTTTCTTGATCGAGGCCACTTGTTTGAACCAAAGTACCATCCCCCATTGAAATATTTTAATTATTTGGAGAAGTTGAAAGTGCAGTGTCATTCACCCTTTCAAAAAAGAAATTGAAAGAATCATTAAACATTTCTGATTTTTCTCATGGATCTTTATTTTCAGGTATTGCATACGTTTACATCATAGTAATGAAATTGATGTCTCCAAAAATATTGCCATCGCTAACTGCCAACAATTGACCCCTAGATGTAACATTAAAAATAATAAGACAATTATATTTTTTTGAGTTGGATACGTATAACACGATAAGAAATATAATGTTTTTCTATTGAATTTAAAATTATCTGAAAAAATAAGTATGTTCTTTAAGAGAGTTCAACAACCTGAAAAATACAAATATATCTTCTTCATCAAATTTCATATAGAAAAGAAAAGTTCTAATGGGAATCACTAATGGCTAAAAGTAGAACAAAAGAAAGATAGAAAATATCACGGCTGCAACAATATATCGTAACTTATTAGGACAGAGTTTATTATGATGAACGTTAGAAAAAATGAAAAAATAACTTGTGACACATCCAGAGATATAAATTGAGAAGTTGAGGACGTGGCCTGCTCCTCCTCAGCATTTCCAGCAGTGAAGTTAACCTTCTCAAATCTCTTTGCAGGCTTTTGACCAGATTTCTCCTGCAAGAAAGTGAAAAAAGCTATCGTTTTTTAGGAGGGGGGACGTTGGCCACGGCCCACCAACCATGACTCAAGGTGCTATGATGAGCCACGGAGCATAAAGTGCCAAAAGCTAGGAAAAGTGACGGCCCAGGGAAATCCATGGGCTAAAGAAAGCCAAAGGCCAGGGATAGCCCCGGGCCATGGAACCCATGGGAAATTGAGAAAGCATGCCACCACAAAGGGGACTATAGGGAAGGGAAGGAACTCGGACCAGGGAGGGACAAGAAAGAGTAAATTTTTTGTTTGTTTGTTCTTTTTGTGGAAAAGGCATGGACCAGACTTCTGCTGCAAGAAAGAGATGAAATTTAGTTGTTTTTTGGTGGAGCGCATGGACCAGGGCCTTGGGCCATGATGGACCACGGAAAACAAAGTACCACAGATCAGGGAAAGCCATGGGCAAGGGGGATTTGCGGGCATGAAAACTCATAGGTAATGAAGAGAGCGCACTCTCATGGAGAGGCCTACGGAGAAGGGAGGGACTACGGGCTGGAGAGGGAAAAGGGGGCATGTAGGGACCATTGACCATGATAAGCCACAGAATATGGATTGCTACGGGCCAGGGAGAGCCATGGGCCATGAAAAACAACAGGCAATGATGAATATCCATCGGGCATTGAGAAAGCGAGCCCTCGCTTTCATAAGGGGGACTACAATGGGATGGATCGTGGGGGGGATGAGGCAGGTAGGGACTTCAGACCAAGCAGGGGCCATGGGGTGCCTTGGGTCATTTTGTGCCAAGGGGCCCTAGAACCAGGGAAGGCACGGAGGGACCATGGATCAGGATTTCTTATGGTGGATCATGGAGAAGTGAGTGAGCAATATCAAACTAGGTAACCCCTGAAGAGCTAAGGTTTCTATTACATGTACAAAAGAACTCTACCTTTGATTATTTCATGATCAAATAGTTTTTGAAACTCATTATATTGCTATCGATAGAACCCTTTTTGCTTACTATATAATATATGACATTATACTAATGTTTGCACGTTTAAGACTACATATAACCGTTTGAAATTTGTATTGAAACCGGCCGGACTTGAAAGGGTGTAACAAAGGATATACACCGACAAAAGAATACATGCCGAAAAAAATATCTGCCAATAAATGTTGGAAACGGTTCAATTGCCAGGGTTTAATAAGATTAATTTTATAAGAAGTGAACCCCCTATGGGCCGGTTTGTAGCTATGGAGGCAATACTACTCCTGCCATGAAATTCTCAACTCAATATCTTCAGCCGTTCTAAATGCGCTGCAGATCCTCTTTTTTGATAAATTGGATGCACATAGCGCCTTTTGATTTTTTATAAAATAAATTTTGTATAAAATACCTCTTAAGATTCTCCAAGGTTTCACCTTAATGGTCTTAGCTTTTTAAATCATAGGAAGCGCAATAACGCTGCCTAAGTAAATAACGATGTTGACACAATGTATTATTTATTTATTTTTTTTTCCAGGCCAGGGAACTTCGTATCGAAGGAGTTGTCATAGAAACTTCGAAAAGGGTTCATTTGATTGGAAATTGGAATGGCTATCGCCCTTTTTAATAGTCAAAATTGATTGGAAGGCAACTTCAGGGCTTCAGGGCCATAGGCCCTCAGGGCAAGGGTTGTAAGTTATGCCCTGGGGACATATAAAGGTTTTTATAGAGAGCTTTGTCGTAAACACTTCAAAAAGGGCTCATTCGATGGGAAACTCACAGGGCTAGTGCTCTTTTTAAAAGTCGAAAGTGATTAGAGGGTAACTAACCTTCTCCAACGCCAACCCTTTTTCCAAACACTTCTAATTAAAATTTTGAGATAAGAGATTTTGTTCAACGTAATTGAAAGTTCTGAAAATTAGGTGTTTAAGGATGACAACCCCCCACGGCCCTCAGGGTAAGGATTATGAGTTATACCCTGGGGGCATATAAGGTTGTCATAGAAAGTGTTGACGTACAAACTTCAGAAAGGGCTCATTCAATTGGAAATTTAAATGGCTAGTGCCCTTTTTTATAGTCGAAAGTGATTGGAGGACAACTAACCCCCCTCTCAATCCAACCATTTATCCAAACACATCCAATCAAAATCTTTAGATAGCCATTTTGTTCAACGTAGTTGAAAATTTTGGAAATTAGGTCTTTAAGAATGACAATCCCCCCTCAAAGAGCCTTCAAGGCAAGGGTTGTAAGTTATGCCCTGGGAGCATATAACGTTCTTATAGAAAGCGTTGTCGTAGAAACTTCAAAAAGGGCTCATTTGATTAGAAATTGGAAGGTCTTGTGCCCTTTTTAATAGTCGAAAGTGATTGGAAGGAAACTAACACCCCTTCTACGCCAACAATTTCACCAAACACGTTCAATTATAATTTTTAGATAGAAATTTTGTTCAACGTAGTTGAAAGATCTAGAAATTATGTATTTGAGGAGGACACTCCTCCCACAGTCCTCAGGGCAAGGGTTGTAATTTATACCCTGGGGGCATATAAGACTTTTTATTGAAAGCGTTGTCGTAGAAACTTCAAAAAGGGCTCATTGGATTGGAAATTCAAAGGGCTCGTGCTCTTTTTAATATTCGAAAGTGATTGGAGGGCAAATAGCCCCCCCTCTCGCGCCAACCATTTCCCAAAACATATCCAATCAAAATTTTGAGATAACCAATTTGTTCAACGCACTTAAAGGTTCAGGAAATTTTGTCTTTGAGGATGATAACCCCCCTCAGAGCCCTCAGAGCAAGGGTTGTAAGTTATGCCCAGGGGGCATATAAGGTTTCTATAGAAAGTGTTGCTGTAAAAACTTCAAAAAGGGCTCATTAGATTGGAAATCGAAAGGACTAGTACCCTTTTTAATAGTCGAAATTGATTGGAGGGCAGCTATCCCCCTCTAACGCCCACCATTTCCCCAAACACATCCAATCAAAATTTTGAGATAGCAATTTTGTTCAACGTAGTTGAAAGTTCTAGAAATTAGATCTTTGAGGATGAGTAACCCTGGCCCCCCCCCGACCCCTCAGGGCCAGGGGTGTAAGTTATGCCTTTAGGGCATATAAAGATGTTATAGAAAGCGTTGTCGTAGAAACTTCAAAACGGGCTCATTCAATTTGAAATCGAAAGGGCTAGTGCCCTTTTTAACAGTCAAAACTGATTGGAGGGCAGCTACCCCCTAACACACCCACCATTTCCCCAAACACGTCCAATCAAAAATTGAAATAGATATGTTTTCTTCAAAGTAATCGAGAGTTAAAGAAATTAGTTGTTTAAGGATGACAATCCCCCACAGTCCACAGGGTAAAGGTTGTAAATTATGCCCTGGGGGTATATAAGGTTTTTGCAGAAAGCGGTAGTGTAGAAACTTCAAAAAGGGCTCATTCGATTGGAAATTGAGATAAATTCAAAGGATCTTTTTAATAGTCGAAAGTGATTGGAGGGCAACTAACCCCCCTCTCACGCCAACCATTTCCCCAAATACATTCAATCAAAGTTTTCAGATAACCATTTTGTTCAACGTAGTTTAAATTTCTGGAAATTAGGTTTTTGAGGAGGACAACCCTCCCCCACAACCCTCAGGGTAAGGGTTGTAATTTATGCCCTGGGGACATATTATGTTTTTATAGAAAGTTTTTTTGTAGAAAATTCAAAAATGGCTCATTAGATTGGAAATAGGAAGGGCTAGTGCCATTTTAATAGTCAAAAGTGATTGGAGGAAAAACTAGCCCCCTCTCACGCCCACCATTTTTCCGAACACGTTCGATCAAAATTTTGAGATAGCCATTTTGTTTAACGCAGTTCACAGGTCCAGAAATTATGTCTTTGAGGATGAAAACCCCCCCACAGAACCCAGGGTAAGGGTTGTTAGTTATGCCCTGGGGGCATATAAAGTTTTTATAGAAAGCGTTGTCGTTGAAACTTTAAAAGGGGCTCATTCAACTGGGAATTGAGAGGGCTAGTGCCCTTATTAATAGTCAAAAGCGATTGGAGGGTGAATGCCTCCTCTTTCCCATCATTTCCCCAAACACTTCCGATCAATATTTTGATATAGCCATTTTGTTGTACGTAGTTGAAGGATCCGAAAATTTTGTTTTTGAGCATTACAGACCCCCCCCCCACCCACAGCCCTCAAAGCTAAGGTTGCAACTTATGTCCTTGGAGCATATAAGGTTTTTTTTTAGAATGCGTCGTCGTAGAAACTAGAAAAAGAGCTCATTCAATTGGGAATTGAGACGGCTAGTGCCCTTATTCACAGACAAAAGCAATCGTAGGGCGAATGTCCCCCCCCCTGTTCCCAACATATCCCCAAACACTTCCGATCAACATTTTGATATAGCCATTTTGTTCAGAGTAGATGAAGGGTCCGCAAATTATGTTTTGATTATGACATCCCTCCTTCAGCCCTCAGGGCGAAGAATATAAGTTATTCCCTTGGGCATATAACATTTTTATAGAAAGCATTCTTCAAAACGTAAAAAAACTTCAAAAAGGGGTCATTGGATTAGAAATTGAGAGGGCTATATTCCTTTTTAATAGCCTAAAGTAATTGGAGGGAGAATCACCCCGCCCCATGCCCATCATTTCCCCAAACATTTTCGATCAAAACTTTGATATTGCCATTTTGTTCAACGTAGTTGAAAGACCTGGAAATTTTGTCTTTGAGGATGACAACCCTCCCCCGATAGCCCTCAGGACAAAGGTACTAGCTTATGGTCTTGGGGCATATAAGGTCTTTACAGAAATTTTTTTCATAGAAGCTACAAGAAAGGCTCATTCGAATGGAAATTGAGAGGCCTGGTGCCTTTTTTATTAGTCGAAAGTGACCAGAGAACAAATGTTCCCCTCCCCCTATTCTCATCATTTCCCTGAATACTTACAATCAAAATTTTGAGACAGTCATTTTGTTCAGCGTATCAGAAGGGTCTTCGAAATTAAATTTTTAAGGATAAGAAATCCCCCCGCCCTCAGGGCAAGGGTTATGCCCTGGGGAAATATAAGGTTTTTATAAATATCGTGGTCATACAAACTTTGGAGGGGTCTCATTGGATTTGTATTCAGACGCTCTAGCACTCTTTTTAAGAGTCAAAGTGATCGTAGGGCAGCTATATTTAAAATAGTCTAAATATCATATAAGAAGGCTTTAGGAGTTGGAACAAACCCCAGAGATTAGGGTCAAGGGTTTTGAGTTATGCCCAGGGGGGTATTTAAGATTCTTATGGAAGGGATGGTTGTTTAAATTTAGATAAAACTCAGTCTTTCTCCCTGAAAAAGACTATGTCAATATAAAACGAACAAAAATTAATTAAAAAACTTTTTACGCAAAACAAGTTTCTCAAAAAAAGTAAAAAACTCGATTACATCAAAACGGAACAAAAATAGAATCAAATAATCTACCAAGCATACAACTTCCACAAATCAGTATCAATAACTAAATGAAACCGAAAACAAACATAAATCAAAATAAATAACAGAGTCAAACTCAAAACGAGCAGAAATTAATATGAGTAGGGTTCTAAACCTCTTGCTTTCTAAAAGCCAGAATATAAATTGTACTTTATTGAAAAAATTCTTTTAAATGTTTTAACTTTTATAAATTTAAGAAATCAAAAATTAATTAATATTTTAAGGAATAAATATTGGCACATGTATATTAAACTGACAATGTAAATTTTTTTAGTAAATTCAGTTGAATTTAAATTGGTTACATGTTGAAGTTCTCTCTTCAACATCTCTTCAACACCCTTAAAACTTTCAACTTAATGGACTTATTCCCTTTTCATAACCAGCAAGTACACAGAGAGTTTTGATTGTGTTCGGTATCTCTCTCAATATTTCCTTTAATTTTCAATTTAATACCCTAAGGTTTTTTGGAGACCCAGGATCAAACAGGCAATCTTTTCAAAAAAATTTTATATACTAACAATGGCTAATTGCTTATAGTTTATAGCCCTTGCCCGGAGACTGGGGTGAGATGTGTAAACCCCGAAGTTATTTGACCTTTTAACTATTTTGAACAAAATGGTAACTCAAAATTTTGATCTGATACATTTGGTTGATCTGATAAAATTATGATCTGATTACAAAGTGTGAGTGTGTGGGGGAGGGGGAGGTTTGCTGGCTGTTCTTTGATCACTTTTGACGTTTAACAAAGGCACTAAAAATTTCGATACCCAATAAGGTTTATACGACTACTTCTTTCGTATGAACCTTATTTATTAACAATAAGCAACTTTCATAGCTTACATCCTGTAAGCTATGAAAATTTATATATCATTTTATTATTACATTTATGACAATTAAAATGTCTTGTAATGATTTTTTTTCTGTTTAGATATTTTTACTTAGTCGTTTACTTCACTCCCTAGGGGACCAATAGGCAATAAGAATGTGCTAAAAATAAAAAAAATTCATAAGTTAGTTTAGTTTATAATTGATGGTGTGAGTGTCAAGAATATAAGAAATGGATGGATTTGAGAACAAACACATCATGCGGAACCTTGTGACTTATCTAAATGACCAGTTTCAAACATTATCAGGGCAAAAAAATATTCTCTCAAACAATGATTGACAATCTCATGAAAAACGAATCTCTATCTTTGAATTATTGTATGAATCTTTTACGTTGATGGTCAAATGCATTCACACAATTTATTGACATACTAATTGGAAAAAATCAAAACTATTTTTCGAATTTTCTATTGAACACTACCTAAACATTCCATGTTGATTCAAAAGTCCTTTCAAATGAGTGTTTCATAAGAATAGCAAATAAGTCGACAATTCTAAAAAAGGTCCCCTGGGTTTAATTGATTTGAATTGAGATACCATTTGAGTACTCTCTCTCTCTCTCTAGAAGTAAAAAGAAAATTTATTTTTGATCGTAACTTAGTTTCTATTTGGCAGCGCGACAGTTAACAGTGAAAAACCGTACTACAGCTGTCCACTATGTTTTTATACGTTAAGTAGTTGGTCTTCCTGCAAGAATTGCACTGTTACTGATGAATATAATAAGAAGTGTCGATTGTGCAATCCATGGAAATTGCATAGACGATATGAAGTTAATATTAAGGACTGTATTTCATGTCTTGAAGATGTTTGTGATTCTCATATTAGAGGATTCCTATGCTCAAACGGTCACTATGATAAATGTGATCCGTGGGAAAACAATTATACAGGTATGATGTGAAAAGGCCCTCAAAAAACATTTAGTATAATTCTAAGAGACTGATGTCGTCGCGGATTTAAATTGTTTTGGGAAGAAGAATTTGGTCCACGTTTCAATTGTCAAAACAACAAGAGAGTATAGTTTCTACGTCATCGTTGTGAAAACAATGGTAATTATTATTATTAGCCTTGGGTTCACTTAGCTTTGCGTGCCACGCTAAGTGAACCTAAATAAACCTAATTTTTTTGCTTATCTCTCTCATTATGCCTGTGTGTCTGAGCGGATGTGCTACCATCTATAACTAGAGCTAAAAAATGGCAGCATTTGAAGTAGTGAAAACCTGTCACCGCCTATACTTTTAAATGCCTAAAAAGAATTCAATTCATCTCTCTCAGACTATGGTAAAAATCTAATTCACCTGTTTCAGACTCTAGTAAACCACTTAAAAATCTAAACTAAAGATATAAGCTAAAGCTCTAAACTAAAACTCGCGCCACGCTAAGTGAATCTAAATAAACCTAAATTAAATGAATTTATTTGGAAAAAGGGATTCTAGTGATTTTAAGCTGGCTGCAATTGCCCGGGTGGTAGGATGGCTGCGTGTACCCTGGTTTTGGTAAGCTGGGAGCCCTTGGGTTATTTTTTTTTCCGCATCCTTAATTTTCAAATGACTCTCACACTACTGATTACAAAGGAACGAGTTATATTCTGACTAAAAGGAATACATTCGGTTAAGATACTTCTGATTTGATACTTTCGATTTGCTAGCATACCCTAAAAATAATGGCAACATGAAAGTAATGCATAATTTTGAAATAACAACATATAGAATATGAACATAAAAATATGCTACATATATTTTTATACATTAATAATGTCATGGAACAACATTGGACATTTTGAATCTGTTCCATAAAATAATTCATCATGCTCTCTCTTGATAGTTTGGGTTTTCTCTTCTCTTAGTTCACAACCAGTAGTTCATAACTACTGATTACAAAGGAACGAGTTTTATTTTGACTAATAAGAATACATTCGGTTATGATACTTCTGATTTGAAACGTTCGATTTGCTAGCATACCCTTAAAATAATGGGAACATGAAAGTAATGCATAATTTTGAAGTAACGACACATAGAATATTAACATAAAAATATGTTACGTATATTTTATACATTTATAATATCATGGAACAACACTGGGCATTTTGAATCTGTTCCATAAGATAATTCATCATGTTCTCACTTGATAGTGTGGGTTTTCTCTTCTCTTAGTTCATAACCAGTAGAATTAATATTAATCCATATTGAATCATTCATATTTTTTAGCACTGGTGTCCGCTGCAGGTTCAATATGCGTTTTGTCTTTGGTATTCATTGACTATATTTGTTGGTTAAATGATCAATGGTAGTAATAATTTTCACATGCGCTTTATTCTCCATTAATTCATCTTTACATTCATTAGTGATATTGTTAGGCTTATAATAATAACTACCCTTGACTTCACAACGATGACTTAGGAACCATACTCTCTTGTTGTTTTGACAATTGAAACGTGGGTCAATTCTTCTACCCAAAACAATTTAAATCTGAGACGATACCAGCCTCTTAGGATTAAACTAAATGTTTGTTGAGGATTTTTCTAATCATACCTGGATAAGTGTTTTCCCACTGATTATATTTACCATACTGAAATTTTGAGCATAGGAACCCTCTAATATGAGAATCAAAAACTTTTTCAAGACATGAAGGACAGTCTTTATAATTAATTGTATATCCTATATGCAATTTGGATGGATTGCATAATCTACACTTTTCATTATTCATATGTGACAGTGCAATTTTCACGGGAAGATTAACTACCCAATGTATACAAACATAGAAGACAGGTGTAGTACATCTTTTCACTGTTGACTGTCGCATATCCAAATAGAAACTAACTTGGGAACAATAAGGAACGTTCTTTTTACTTCTAGAGAGGGAGAGAGAGAGTAATCAACCGTGTCTCACTTAAAAATCAATGAAACCCGTTTGGACTTTTTTAAATTGTCAATTTATTTACTATTCTTACGAGACAATCATTCGGAAGGACTTTTGAATCAAAACGGAATGTTTAGGTAGTGTTTGATAGCAAATCCAGAATATAAATTTTGATTTTTTTCGTTTTAGTATGTCAATAAATTGTTTGAATTTATTTGATCCACAACGTTAAAAGTTCATACAATAATTCAAAGATGGAGACTCTTTTTCATGATATTGTAAAGCCTTTTTTGAGAGAAAATTTTATTTTGCACTGATAACTATTGAAACTGGCTATTTAGATTCAAAAATATTTCCAAAGCCACAAGATTTCGCATGATTTGTTTTTTCTTAAATCCATCAGTTTTCTTTGTTCTTGACACTCACACCATCAATTATAAACTAAGCTAATACACACAATTTTTTTCTATTTTTGAGCACATTCTCATAGCCTATTAGTCCCTTAGGGAGTCGAGTAAACGACCAATTAAAAACATATAAACAAAAAAAATCATTATAAAACATTTCTATTGTCAGAAACTAAATAATAAAATAACATCTACATTTTCACTCTTTTTTTCACAAAATACCCTAATCCATAGTCCTCTGGGTGCTTTGTGATTACCATTGATCCAAGTTTTAGTCTGAATAAATGCATATTACTCATTATAGAGACAGAACATAATTTTTCTTGCAACTTAGATTTTCTCAAAGATATAACATATCTACCAAACACATCACCCCACTCAAACTTTAGCCGGATATCCTTTGCAATTTCCCCTGCTACATTGGAAACTCTCATCTTCGTATCATTATTGTCAACTCCTTCAAGTTGCAATAGTGTAAAACCACTCATTTTTAATAATAGTTTTTTCTAACTTTAATCCAGTGTAAGTTAGTCAAATGTCTTTGTGGAACTGTGCTATTAACTCCTTATCAAGTTTTTAATATCCACGCTCAAGGCCAAAGAAATTGGTTGCGTAAGAATTTGCACAACTAAGTCATTGCACTACTCAAGGCTAGAGAGTACGGTGAAATTCAGGAGCGCCTTACCTTGATACAGTCCATTGGCACTCAAAAGTACCTGACTTTGATATGGTTCACTGCTTCCTATAGCCGCTGTGTTATAACCACCTTGCCCGGGTTTGTTCAGAGTTTACCCGGGTTTGTTCAAACGTCAATTTACCTTAGGCAAATGGCCTTGATACGCTTCAGTGATTCCTATGGCCTCGTTAGAAACATAACCGAGGACTCTTCTTGTGTTGCACTTATAACTATGACAACCAAATTGGAGAAAAGAGGGCATGGCAGAGGGGGGGGGGGTTAGTCACCCTCCAATTTAAGTAAAGTGCAAGTTCAAATTAAAGTGCAAATTTTGTTCTGGCCTTGGGAAGTTTTATAGAAGGCGTTGTTATAGAAACTTCAGAACAGGCTCATTCAATTGGAAATTCAAAGGGCTAGCGCCCTTTTTAATAGTCGAAAGTGACTGTAGGGCAACTCGCACCTCCCCCCCCCCTTCACGCCCATCATTCCTCCAAACCCACCCAATCAAAATTTTGAGATAGGTATTTTGTCAGCGTAGCTGATTTCCCGATAGAAAATATCTTTTTGTCGAGGACACTCCCCCACAACCCTCGCGGCAAGGCTTTTAAGTTATGCCCTGGGGGCATATAAGGCTTTTATAAAAAGGCGTTGTCGTAGAAGCTTCAAAACAGGCTCATTCGATTGGAAATTCAAAGGGCTAGTGCCCTTTTTAAAAGTTGAAAGTATTGGAGGGCAGCTAGCCCCCCCCCCCACGCCCATTATTCCCCCAAACACATCCAATCAACATTTTGAGATAGCCATTTTGTTCAGAGTACTTGATTTCCAGATAGAAAATATCTTTTTGAGAAGGACACTCCCCCACAGCCCTCGGGGCAAGGGTTTTAGGTTATGCCTCGAGGGCTTATAAGAACGATGTTCGCACAATGTACTATTTATTATTTTTTGAGATGCCTTATTGGGAATTAGCATTATAACAGTGCATTTTGATTTAATCTTAAGGCAACATTTAGTTTTTAAACATAATGGGCAAATGGGAGGGTGGGAGTAGAAGGGGGATTAGTTGCCCTCCAGTCACTTTCGACTATTATAAAGGGCATCAGCCCTTTCTATTTTCAATGAGCCCCTTTCGAAGTTTCCAAGACAACTCCTTCGATTCGAAGTGCCCTGGTCTTAACAACAACAACAGAAAAAAATATTACTAATTACTTTCGACTGTTAAAAAGGGCACTAGTCCTTTGAATTTCAAATCGAATGAGTCCTTTTCTGAAGTTTCTACAACAGCGTCTTCTATAAAAACCTTATATACCCCCAGGGCATACCTTAAAACCCTTGCCCTGAGGGCTGTGGCGGAGTATCCTCCTCAAAAATATATTTTCTATCTGTAAATCAACTACGCTGAACAAAATGGCTATGTCAAAATTTTTATTGGATGTGTTTGTGGGAATGATGGCCGTGGGGAGGGGGGCTAATTGCCCTCCAATCACTTTCGACTATTAAAAAGGGCACTAGCCCTTTGAATTTCCAATCGAATGAGCTTTTTTGAAGTTTCTACGACAATGACTTCTATAAAAATATTATAAGCCCCCTGGGCATAACTTAAAACCCTTGCCCTGAGCGTTGTGGGGGAGTGTCCTCCTCAAAAATATTTTTTCTATCTGGACATCAACTACGCTGAACAAAATGGCCATCTCATAAATGTGATTGGATGTGTTGGGGGGAATGATGGGCGGGGGGGAGGGGCTAGTTCCCCTCCAGTCACTTTCGACTATTAAAAATAGAACTAGCCCTTTGAATTTCCAATCGAATGAGCCTGTTTTAAAGTTTCCACGTCAACGCCTTCTTAGAAAATTTTGTATGCCCCCAGGGCATAACTTAAAACCCTTGCCCTGAGGGTTGTGGGGGAGTTTCCTCCTAAAAAACATATTTTGTATCTGGAAATCAACTAGCCTACGCTGAACAAAATTCTGATTGGATGTGTTTGGGGGAAAGATGGGCATAGGGGGCTAGTTGCCCTCCAATCACTTCCAACTATTTAAAAGGGCACTAGCCCTTTGAACTCCCAATCGAATGAGCCTGTTTTGAAGTTTCTACGACAACACCTTCTATAAAAACCTTATATGCCCCCAGGGCATAACTTAAAGCCTTTGTCATGAGGGTTGTGGGGGAGTGTCCTCCTCAAGATTATATTTTCTATTTGGAAATCAACTACGCTGAACAAAATGGCTATCTCAAAATTTTGATTGGATGTGTTTGGGGGAATATGGGTGTGGGGGGGGGGTCTAGCTGCCCTCCAATACTTTCAACTTTTAAAAAGGGCACTAGCCCTTTGAATTTTCAATCGAATGAGCCTGTTTTGAAGCTTCTACGACAACGCCTTTTATAAAAAGCATTATATGCCCCCAGGGCATAACTTAAAAGCTTTGCCGCGAGGGTTGTGGGGGAGTGTCCTCGACAAAAAGATATTTTCTATCTGGAAATCAGCTACGCTGACAAAATACCTATCTCAAAATTTTGATTGGGTGTGTTTGGAGGAATGATGGGCATGAAGGGGGGGGGGGCGCTAGTTGCCCTCCAATCACTTTCTACTATTAAAAATGGCACTAGCCCTTTGAATTTCCAATCGAATGAGCCTGTTCTGAAGTTTCTATGACAACGCCTTCTATAAAAGCCTTGCAGGCCCCCAGGGCCTAACTTAAAACCCTTTCCCTGACGATTGTGGGGGAGTGTCCTCCTCAAAAACCTATTTTTTATCTGGAAATCAACTACGTTGAACAAAATGGCTATCTCACAATTTTGATTGGATGTGTTTGGGGGAAAGATGGGCGTGGAGGGGGGGGGGCTAGGTTCCCTCCAATCCCTTTCGACTATTAAAAAGGGCACTAGTCCTTCGAATTTCCAATCGAAGGAGCCTTTTTGAAATTTCTACGACAGCGCCTTCTATAAAAACCTTATATGCCCTCAGGGCATAACTTAAACTCCTTGCCCTGAGGGTTGTGGGGAGTGTCCTCCTCAAAAACATATTTTCTATCTGGAAATCAACTACGCTGAACAAAATGGCTATCTCAAAATTTTGATTGGATGTGTTTGGGCGAATGAGGGGTGTGGGGGGGGCTAGTTGCCCTTCTGTCACTTTCGACTATCAAAAAGGGCACTAGCCCTTTGAATTTCCATTCGATTGAGCCGGTTTTGAAGTTTCCACGACAACACCTTCTATAAAAGCCTTATATGCCCCCAGGACATAACTTAAAACAATTGCCTTGGGGGTTGTGGGGGAGTGTCCTCCTCAAAAACACATTTTCTATCTGGAAATCAACTACGCTGAACAAAATAGCTTCCTCAAAATTTCGATGTGATGTGTTTGGGGGAGTGATTGGCGTGAAGGAGGGGGGGGGGCTAGTTGCCCTCCAATAACTTTTGACTATTAAGAAGGGCACTAGAACTCTCGATTTCCAATCGAATGAGCCCCTTTTGAAGTATCTACGACGATTCTTCTATATGAAGTGCCCTACTTTAAAGAAAAAAAATTAATAAACTGTACATTGTGTCAACATTAGTATAGTCCTTCTTTTGAATTCAGGGACTTTATGTTCCTTCCGGTTTTTCTGGTAGTCCTATTCTACAGGGGCATTACACCCTTTCAAAGGTCATTACACCTTTCAAAGAGACGGGTTTTCTATTGTGACATCGATTTTTTGGAAGTCAAACTCATGGATACATGTTTATTTATTAATTTATTTTTTTTTAAACTGGTATTTTTTCAATGAAGTCCATAGCACTTTGCAGAAACCCGTGAATGTAAGACTGAAAGTCCAATTTACATCTTAGTGTTAACTGAGCAATGACTAAAGGAACATTTGAAGGTGGAGAAAAAAAGGGGTAATTAGCGATTGGATAATTTTAACAAAAAATGATCAAATAGTGTTTTGGTTTGCACAGTGTTGTCAATTTTAAATAGTTTAGAAATAAAAAAAATTAACAAGAAATGGCTGAAAAGTGTTTTGAGGGAGTTGAGTTGAACGAGGGTTCAGTTACATGCTGATTCAGTTACACGGGGATTAGTTAAATGGGGTCGAGTGGCACGGAGGTTCAGTTGTACAGGGTTTCGGTTATACAGGGTTCAGTTACATGGGGGTTCAGTTATACAGGGTTCAGTTACATGGAGGGTTCAGTTATTTTTTCTGATTTTGTGTGTTTTCGCAAGAAAATAACTGGTCTTTTAGCAAACTTAGCCATAGCTACGTGAATTGATAGGTGATTTGAATAAAAGGAATTCAAATATTTTGTCTATGAAATAGAAGCTAACTCAATTTGCGAAAAGATATTCCATTTGAACAACTCTGATCTGATTGAATTGTTGCCGACAATGAGATTTAATCGCTGCTAAGCCTATTGTTATTGCGAAAAGGGATTACTCAATTTACTTCTTAGTGTTAAATGACAGATTTCCAAATACGATCATTTTGAAAAGCAGATAAAAAAAATTAGTTTATCCCCTCATTTCTGTAAGGCAGGAGATAACTTAATTTACTTAGACAAGGAATTATATTAATTAGTGATTTATTGTACCAGTGGAGAAAAAAAAGGATTAAACTGATTAACAGTTAAGGTAACCCCAAAGCAGCTGTTAACTGAGGTAATTTGTTATAAATTTGAAAAATACCTAACGACGAATCGGAAACGTTTGATTAACATTTGCAAAAAAAGGAGTAATGGGATTTGCGAATTGGAGGAGATGGGGTGGTTATGCACTGTATAATACACAAGCGATGTTTTGGAGAGTTAGGGGTCGTGTGTGTCTCTTTGGGCTATGTGTGTCTCTTTGGGAGCGTTTGAATATTTTGGTTACTAAAGTATTATATTTTCATCATGTTTTAGGATATTCGATTAGGATTAACTTAACTTCATTCATTGAGTGTTGTCGGGGGTAACACGTAAGTACAAAATTTTGAGTTCACTGCAGGGGATTTTCCACAAGGAGAATTTTCCATGGGGAGGGAATTTTCCAGGAGGTGAATTGCTACAATTTTCACGGGAAATAATCCGTACATAGGTTTTTTCCAAATTTTTAAAGAAAATTTGCAAATGAAAAGAGGATTTTTGCACCAAACTTATGTTAATTTCTGCTCGTTTTTGGTTTTGATTCGATTATTTCCTAAATTTTTTACAGTCTCAAGAAATGTAATTAAACAATTATAAAAGATTTTTCAACTAAAGTAAGGAGCAAGTTTTAAAACTCATAACAGATTTTCTTTAAGAATTTGGAAAAAAAGCCACCTTCACAATAAAGAGTAAGGAGTTAAGGATGAGACAGACTTTTGATCTTTTACATAATTAAATAAATAAAAACGGGGGGGGGGTTCAGTTGGACAGGTTTCGGTTATACAGGGGTTCATTTAAAGAGGTCTTACTTGCACGAAGGTTCAGATGCATGGGGATTCACTTGCTCAGGGTTCAGTTACACGGGGATTCAGTTACAATGGAACCCACACAAAAAACAATGGGAGGCACACACAAAAGCCAAATTAGCCCAGTGGCCTACGAGAAATTATGGGTTGCATGGGGAGTTGACTTGCACGAGGGATTCAGCTAAAGGGGGTACAGTTTCACGGGAGTTTAGTTAAATTGGGTTGAGTACAAATATAAAAGATTTTTCAACTAAAGTAAGGAGCAAGTTTAAAACTCATAACAGATTTTCTTAAAAAATTTGGAAAAAAAACCCAACTACAAAATAAAGATTACGTATTTAAGTATGAGACATACTTTTTATATTTTAAATAATTAAATAAATAAACACGGGGGGTTCCGTTGTACAGGGTTTCGGTTATACAGGGGTTCAGTTAAAGAGGTCTCACTTGCACTAAGGTTAAGATGCATGGGGATTCACTTGCTTGGGGTTCAGTTACACGGGGATTCAGTTACAATGGAACCCACACAAAAAATAATGGGGGCACACACAAAAGCCAAATTAGCCCAGTGGCCTACGAGAAATCATAGGTTGCATGGGGGGTTGACTTGCACGGGGGTTCAGTTAAAGGGGGTACAGTTACACGGGGGGTTTAGTTAAATTGGGTTGAGTTGCATGAGGGTTCAGTAGCACGAGACTTCAGTAGCACGGGGGGGGGGGTTTCAGTTGTACAGGGTTTCGGTTATACAGGGGTTCAGTTAAAGAGGTCTCACTTGCACGAAGGTTCAGATGCATGGGGATTCAATTGCTTGGGGTTTAGTTACACGGGGATTCAGTTACAATGAAACCCACACAAAAAAAACAATGGGGGCACACAAAAAAGCCAAATTAGACCAATGGCCTACGAGAAATCATGGGTTGCATGGGGGGTTTACTTGCACGAGGGATTCAGTTAAAGGGGGTACAGTTACGCGGGAGTTTAGTTAAATTGGGTTGAGTACAAATATAAAAGATTTTTCAACTAAAGTAAGGAGCAAGTTTAAAACTCATAACAGATTTTCTTTAAAAATTTGGAAAAAAAAGCCAACTTCACAATAACGAGTAAGGAGTTAAGGATGAGACAGGCTTTTGATCTTTTACATAATTAAATAAATAAAAACGGGGGGTTCAGTTGTACAGGGTTTCGGTTATACAGGGGTTCAGTTAAAGAGGTCTCACTTGCACGAAGGTTCAGATGCATGGGGGTTCACTTGCTTGGGGTTCAGTTACACGGGGCTTCAGTTACAATGGAACCCACACAAAAAACATTGGGGGCAGTTACATTTTCTTGATTTTTCAAAGTTCATTTTGAATTTCTTTCGTTGAAATGCAAGAGTTGGAATATTTCAGTAGTGTTTGATTGTGGTTTACCTCGTCACAGTTACATTTTCTTTATTTTTAATAGTTAATTTTGAAATTCTTTTATTGAAATTTAAGAGTTGTAATATTTCAGTCGTGGTTGCTTATGGTTTACCTTGTCACAGTTAAATTTTATTTAGTTTTATAATTTATTTTTGTATTTATTTCATTGTAATGTAAGAGTTGTAATATTTCACTGGTGTTTGGTAGTGGTTTACCTTGTCACAGTTACATTTTCTTGATTTTTCAAAGTTCATTTTGAATTTCTTTCGTTGAAATGCAAGAGTTGGAATATTTCAGTAGTGTTTGGTTGTGGTTTACCTTGTCACAGTTACATTTTCTTGATTTTTCAAAGTTCATTTTGAATTTCTTTCGCTGAAATGCAAGAGTTGGAATATTTCAGTAGTGTTTGGTTGTGGTTTACCATGTCACAGTTACATTTTCTTGATTTTTCAAAGTTCATTTTGAATTTCTTTCGTTGAGATGAAAGATTTAGAATATTTTAGTGGTGTTTGGATGTGTTTTACCATGTCACAGTTACATTATCATTTTTTTTAATATTTAATTTTGAATTTATTTTGTTGAAATGCAAGAGTTGGAATATTTCAGTAATGTTTGGTTGTGGTTTACCTTGTCACAGTTACATTTTCTTGATTTTTCAAAGTTCATTTTGAATTTCTTTCATTGAAGTACAAGAGTTGGAATATTTCAGTAGTGTATCGTTCTGGTTTACCTTGTCACAGTTACATTTTCTTGATTTTTCAAAGTTCATTTTGAATTTCGATCATTGAAATGCTAGAGTTGGAATATTTCAGTAGCGTTTGGTGGTGGTTTACCTTGTCACAGTTACATTTTCTTGATTTTTCAAAGTGCATTTTGAATTTCTTTCGTTGAAATGCAAGAGTTTGAATATTTAAGTAGTGTTTTGTTGTGGTTTACCTTGTCACAGTTACATTTTCTTGATTTTTCAAAGATCATTTTGAATTTCAATCGTTGAAATGCAAGAGTTGGAATATTTCAGTAGTGTTTTGTTGTGGTTTACCTTGTCACAGTTACATTTTCTTGATTTTTCAAAATTCATTTTGAATTTCTTTCATTGAAATTCAAAAGTTGGAATATTTCAGTAGTGTTTGGTTGTGGTTTACCTTGTCACAGTTGCATTTTCTTGATTTTTCAAAGTTCATTTGAATTTCTTTGGTTGTAATGGAAGAGTTGGTATTTTTGAGTAGTGTTTGGTTGTGGTTTACCATGTCAAAGTTACATTTTCTAGATTTTTCAAAGATCATTTGAATTTGATTCGTTGAATTGCAAGAGTTGGAATATTTTAGTAGTGATTGTTTGTGTTTTACCTTGTCACACTTAAATTTTCTTGATTTTTCAAAGTTCATTTAGAATATATATAGATGAAATTCTCGAGTTGGACTAGTTAAGAAGTGTTTGCTTGTGGTTTACCTTGTCACAGTTACATTTTCTTGAATTTTCAAAGTTCTTTTGAATTTCTTTCGTTGAAATGCAAGAGTTGGAATATTTCAGTAGTGTTTGGTTGTGGTTTACCATGTCAAAGTTGCATTTTCTTGATTTTTCAAAGTTCATTTTGAATTTCTTTCATTGAAATGCAAGAGTTGGAATATTTCAGTAGTGTTTGGTTGTGGTTTACCTTGTCACAGTTACATTTTCTTGATTTTTTAAAGTTCATTTTGAATTTCTTTCGTTGAAATGCAAGAGTTGGAATATTTCAGTAGTGTTTGGTTGTGGTTTACCTTGTCACAGTTACATTTTCTTGATTTTTCAAAGTTCATTTTGAATTTCTTTCGTTGAAATGCAAGAGTTGGAATATTTCAGTAGTGTTTGGTTGTGGTTTACCTTGTCACAGTTACATTTTCTTGATTTTTCAAAGTTCATTTTGAATTTCTTTCATTGAAATGCAAGAGTTGGAATATTTCAGTAGTGTTTGGTGGTGGTTTACCTTGTCACAATTACATTCTCATGATTTTTCAAAGTTCATTTTGAATTTCTTTTGCTGAAATGCAAGAGTTTGATTACTTCAATATCACAGTTACATGTTCTTGATTTTTCAAAGTTCATTTTGAATTTCTTTCGTTGAAATGCAAGAATTGGAATATTTCAGTAGTGTTTGGTTATGGTTTACCTTGTCACAGTTACATTTTCTTGATTTTTCAAAGTTCATTTTGAATTTCTTTCGTTGAAATGCAAGAGTTGGAATATTTCAGTAGTGTTTGGTTGTGGTTTACCTTGTCACAGTTACATTTTCTTGATTTTTCAAAGTTCATTTTGAATTTTTTTCGTTGAAATGCAAGAGTTGGAATATTTCAGTAGTGTTTGGTTGTGGTTAACCCAACTTTTATTGGGTTAACCTAGATTAACCCAACTTTTGGAGTTTTCGTACTGCTCACTTTTTTTGCAATGTGTTGGAACCAGCGGGGAATCCCCGCTCGTTTGGAAAGGTGCCAAGGAAAGGCATGCAAATAGCATGTAGTTTAAAAACGTGTTTAATCACGTTTCTTGAATGATTCAAAATGAACTTTGAAAAATCAAGAAAATGTAACTGTGACAAGGTAAACCACAACCAAACACTACTGAAAAATTCCAACTCTTGCCTTTCAATGAAAGAAATTCAAAATGAACTTTGAAAAATCAAGAAAATGTAACATTGACAAGTTAAACCACGACCATACACTACTGAAATATTCCAACTCTTGAATTTCAACGAAAGCAATTCAAAATAAACTTTGAAAAATCAAGAAAATGTAACTCTGACAAAGTAAACCACAGCCAAACACTACTGAAATATTCCAACTCTTACATATCAGCGAAAGAAATTCAAAATGGACTTTGAAAAATCAGGAACATGTAGCTGTGACATTGTAAACCGCAACCAAACACTACTGAAAATTTCCATCTCGAGCATTTCAGTGAAAGATAATCAAAATTAACTTGGCAAATTCTCGAAAGAGTAGCTGTGACATGGTCCCCGACAACCAACCACTACGAAAATATTCCAATTCTAGCATTTCAGCGATAGAAATTCAAAATTAACTTTGAAAAATCAAGAAAATGTAACTGTGACAAGGTAAACCACATCCAAACACTACTGAAATATTCCAACTCTTGCATTTCAACGAAAGAAATTCAAAATGAACTTTGAAAAATCAAGAAAATGTAACTGTGACAAGGTAAACCACAACCAAACACTACTGAAATATTCCAACTCTTGCATTTCAACGAAAGAAATTCAAAATGAACTTTGAAAAATCAAGAAAATGTAACTGTGACAAGGTAAACCACAACCAAACACTACTGAAATATTCCAACTCTTGCATGTCAACGAAAGAAATTAAAAATAAGCATTTAAAAATCATGAAAGTGTAACTTTTACAAGGTAAAACGCAACCAAACACTAATGAAATACTCCAAGTCTTGCATTTCAACGAAAATAATTCAAAAATGTACATTGAAAGATCATGAAAATACAACTGTGACGAGGTAAACCACAACCAAACACTATTGAAATATTCCAACTCTTGCATTTCAATGATTGAAATTCAAAATGAATTTTTAAAAATCAAGAAAATGTAACTGCCCCCAATGTTTTTTGTGTGGGTTCCATTGTAACTGAATCCCCGTGTAACTGAACCCCAAGCAAGTGAATCCCCATGCATCTGAACCTTCGTGCAAGTGAGACCTCTTTAACTGAACCCCTGTATAACCGAAACCCTGTACAACTGAACCCCCCGTTTTTATTTATTTAATTATGTAAAAGATAAAAAGCCTGTCTCATCCTTAACTCCTTACTCTTTATTGTGAAGTTGGCTTTTTTTTCCAAATGTTTAAAGAAAATCTGTTATGAGTTTTAAACTTGCTCCTTACTTTATTTGAAAAATCTTTTATATTTGTACTCAACCCAATTTAACTAAACTCCCGCGTAACTGTACCCCCTTTAACTGAATCCCTCGTGCAAGTCAACCCCCAATGCAACCCATGATTTCTCGTAGGCCACTGGGCTAATTTGGCTTTTGTGTGTGCCCCCATTGTTTTTTTTGTGTGGGTTCCATTGTAACTGAATCCCCGTGTAACTGAACCCCAAGCAAGTGAATCCCCATGCATCTGAACCTTCGTGCAAGTGAGACCTCTTTAACTGAACCCCTGTATAACCGAAACCCTGTACAACTGAAACCCCCCCCCGTGCTACTGAAGTCTCGTGCTACTGAACCCTCGTGCAACTCAACCCAATTTAACTAAAACTCCCGTGTAACTGCACTCCCTTTAACTGAACCCCCGTGCAAGTCAACCCCCCATGCAACCCATGATTTCTCGTAGGCCACTGGGCTAATTTGGTTTTTGTGTGTGCCCCCAGTGTTTTTTGTGTGGGTTCCATTGTAACTAAATCCCCGTGTAACTGAACCCCAAGCAAGTGAATCCCCATGCATCTGAACCTTCGTGCAAGTGAGACCTCTTTAACTGAACCCCTGTATAACCGAAACTCTGTACAACTGAACCCCCCGTTATATTTATTTAATTATTTAAAAGATCAAAAGTCTGTCTCATCCTTAGCTCCTTACTCTTTATTGTTAAATTGGCTTTTTTTTTCCAATTTTTTTAATAAAATCTGTTATGAGTTTTAAACTTGCTCCATAATTTTTTTGAAAAATATTTTATATTTTTACTCAACCCAATCTAACTAAAATCCCGTGTAACTGTACCCCCTTTAACTGAATCCCTCGTGCAAGTCAACTCCCCATGCAACCCATGATTGCTCGTAGGCCACTGGGCTAATTTGGCTTTTGTGTGTGCCTCCCATTGTTTTTTGTGTGGGTTCCATTGTAACTGAATCCCCGTGTAACTGAACCCCAAGCAAGTGAATCCCCATGCATCTGAACCTTCGTGCAAGTGAGACCTCTTTAACTCAACCCCTTTATAACCGAAACCCTTTACAAGTTAATCCCCCCCCCTGTTTTTATTTATTTAATTATGTAAAAGATCAAAAGTCTGTCTCATCCTTAACTCCTTACTCTTTATTGTGAAGTTGGCTTTTTTTTCAAATTTTTAAAGAAAATCTGTTATGAGTTTTAAACTTGCTCCTTACTTTAGTTGAAAAATCTTTTATATTTGTTTAATTACATTTCTACAGACTGTAAAGAATGTAGGAAATAATCGAATCAAAACCCAAAACGAGCAGAAATTAACATAAGTTTGGTGCAAAAATCCCCTTTTCATTTGCAAATTTTCTTTAAAAATTTGGAAAAAAACCTATGTACGGATGATTTCCCGTGAAACTTGTAGCAATTCACCTCCTGGAAAATTCCCTCCCCATGGAAAATTCTCCTTGTGGAAAATACCCTGCAGTGAACTCAAAATTTGGTACTTACGTGTTACCCCCGATAACACTCAAGGAATGAAGTTAAGTTAATCCTAATTGAATATCCTAAAATATGATGAAAATATAATACTTTAGTAACCAAAATATTCAAACGCTCCCAAAGAGACACACATAGCCCAAAGAGACACACACGACCCCTAACTCTCCAAAACATCACTTGTGTATTATACAGTGCATAACAATCCCATCTCCTCCAATTCGCAAATCCCATTACTCCTTTTTTTGCAAATGTTAATCAAACGTTTCCGATTCGTCGTTAGGTATTTTTCAAATTTATAACAAATTACCTCAGTTAACAGCTCCTTTGGGGTTACCTTAATTGTTAATCAGTTTAATCCTTTTTTTCTCCACTGATACAATCAATCACTAATTAATATCATTCATTGTCTAAGTAAATTAAGTTATCTCCTGCCCTACAGAAATGAGGGGACAAACCAATTTTTTTTGTCTGCTTTTCAAAATAATCGTATTTGGAAATCTGTCCTTTAACACTAAGAAGTAAATTGAGTAACCCTTTTCGCAATAACAATAGGCTTAGCAGCGATTAAATCTCATTGTCGGCGACAATTCAATCAGATCAGAGTTGTTCAAATGGAATATCTTTTCGCAAATTGAGTTAGCTTCTATTTCATAGACAAAATATTTGAATTCCTTTTATTCAAATCACCTATCAATTCAGGTAGCAATGGCTAAGTTTGCTAAAAGACCAGTTATTATCTTGCAAAAACACACAAAATCAGAAAAAATAACCGAACCCTCCATGTAACTGAACCCCTGTATAACCGAAACATCGTACAACTGAACCCCCCATGTAACTGAACCCCTGTATAACCGAAACCCTGTACAACTGAACCTCCGTGCTGCTCGACCCCATTTAACTAATCCCCGTGTAACTGAATCCGCATGTAACTGAACCCTCGTGCAACTCAACTCCCTCAAAACACTTTTCAGCCATTTATTGTTAATTTTTTTTATTTCTAAACTATTTAAAATTGACAACACTGTGCAAACCAAAACACTTTTTGGTCATTTCTTGTTAAAATTATCCAATCGCTAATTACTCTTTTTTTTCTCCACCTTCAAATGTTCCTTTAGTCATTGCTCAGTTAACACTAAGATGTAAATTGAGTTACATTCACGGGTTTCTGCAAAGTGCTATGGACTTCATTGAAAAAATACCAGTTTAAAAAAATAAATAAATAAATAAACATGTATCCATGAGTTTGACTTCCAAAAAATCGATGTCACAATAGAAAACCCGTCTCTTTGAAAGGTGTAATGACCTTTGAAAGGGTGTAATGCCCCTGTAGAATAGGACTACCAGAAAAACCGGAAGGAACATAAAGTCCCTGAATTCAAAAGAAGGACTATACTAACATTGATCTTATATGCCCTCAGGGCATAACTTAAAACCCTTGCCAAAGGGTTGTGGGGGAGTGTCCTCCTCAAAAAGATATTTTCTATTGGGAAATTAACTCCGCTGACCAACCTGGCTATCTCACAATTTTGATGGGATGTGTTGTGGGGAAGGATGTGCGGGGGGGGGCTAGGTGTCCTCCAATCACTTTTGACTATTAAAAAGGGCACTTGCAACTCCAATCTCCAATCGAATGAGCCCTTTTCGAAGTTTCTACGACAACTCCTTCAATACGAAGTGCCCGGGTATAGAGAAAAAAAAAACACATTGTGCCCATATCGTTCTTTACTTAGGCAGCGTTAGCGCGCTGCTTATGATAATGATAGGCATCGTTTGTGTTTTTCCTTGCGATGTTTTTATGTCCCTTCTAGATCGACTAATAAATAGTTTAGGACTTTAAAGTCAACCAAAATGTGTCCTGTTTCCGTCTGGAATGTTGTCCCTTCCAACAGGAGTTTGAGTTTTATTTTAATGCAATTTTTTTAGTTCCTTTGCGTTGACTTTTCAATTTTATAATTTCTACTCGCTCGTCTATTATTGTTGCTCCTCCCTCTTCCTTACACCTTTCTCTTTCTCTGTCCCTACCTTTGTCATTCAGGGGCCTTTCTTACTTCTTATCCGTACGTGCTTGCTTCTGGGGAAAAATTTTCCTTGTTTTGTTTAATTTGCTTTTTACTTGTTTACCACAATAGCTTGTTTGATCGGTGAACTGAAATGAATCAGTTCAGTCAATTGAAGCTTATAACAAATGGTCTATAATGACCATTTATTTTTAACTTAGCTACGTACATGTTTACGAACGAATATGCCAGATGATGGTAGTAAGTCTAAGAAAAGTACAAGTTTTATGCAAGTGCTTTTGTTACTTTAAACTGATACGTCATCCCACCATTTTCGCTCAATTGATTATTGTCTTGCTGCACCCTGATGGCCATAAACAGTTTTCTGTTGTGGCAGGATCTCTCTGTAACTTATAAAGAACCATGAAGTATTCAAACTCCTTTTGAATGATCTTTGTTTCTATATTCTACGAGAACTGGTGTGACACAATCACCTTGCGAAGAAAAAACAACAGAAAAATAGAAGGAGTAACATACGCAAGATTTAGATTCTTGTTTGGAGGGCGGAACAAGAAATTAGCACACGGAGTACGGACACCAATAGCTATTAAGATCATTTACCAATTCCAGCTTAAAATGAACAATAATTATCGCAAATAAGAGAAAAACTACCACTCCCATAAATTTTAAAGGCCAAACCAAGATTTTTGCGTTACTGTTAGTATTTATGTTTTGAGAAGTGTGTTTGTTTCGATTTTTAACATAACCCCAACAACAACAAAACATTGTCTAAAAGATAATCATGCTTTGCAAACACAATCTACGACCAATGCCAGTGGCACTCCCTCTCTCTCAAACCGTCTGAACGACTTGAGTGTCATCTTCCTTTTATTGAAGAAGAAGCGTATTGAACTGTGTGGTTTTTATTTGTCAGACCGTCTACTAAAAAAAAGAAGAAGAAAACCATGATAATTATCGAAATTATAGGATAGAACTAATAAAAATAGATAAATTGTTCAAAATATACTGCTGTTATATCATGGAAGTATAAGCCATATTTTGTTTTCCAATGTTATAATTATAAACGATAAACAGTTTAAAATATAATATGGTTTCAATAAAACACCAGTGACAATCGGGATTTTAGAAGGTCTAGGAGGTGTTGTCTTTAGTTCTTATTTGAAGTAATTTCTGTTTGGTTTTAGTTTGAACTGATTAATCATTTTAATTGCTGTTCGCCTTAGGATTTAACCATTCATCCATAACAGCATCTCTTGTCTTTATGTTTCATGTAAGACAAGAGATGCTTGTCATTATTCACTCATTTTAATTTCTGCTCGTTTTGGGTTTCCCTTATTCACTCGTAATAATTTCTGTTCGTAATTTTTATTTTATAACGTAAGTAAGACCTGATTCAACTTTTCTGTGAGAATACCCGATTGAACCAAATGATGAAAACATTGGATGAAATAACAAGAAATGAATTACCATCCATGGACCATGACTGTTCTTAACACTTGACACGCTGTGCCCAATGTGACTCCTGGTCCTATGGTCCTTCTTACCCCGTGGATCATTACAGTCCAGAACACTCCCAACTCATTGTGGTACCCCCGATGAAAAAATGATTCTTTAAATCCAAAGCTTTATGTTTTAACACGATATCCCCTGAGGATACTCCAAGACAGTTCACGCCACTGTCACACTGCGTGACTGGCCCGTGGCATCGTGTGAAAATTTTCAAAGAGACACCCTCCTTTTTTTAAAACCGAGACTAGCCACCCTGAATCCCCATATCCCTTCGAACTCCTGTATCCCGGTGCCGGCAATTTTTTTAAGCTAGTGAATATTTTGCACAGTTTCTTCAAGACGCCAGTATTATTTATTATTGATTTATTATGTACGCCTGGTTTTACGTAATACTATTCTCGTCCTTTGGCACCCTGCGGCTGGCCCGTGCTCCCCTTCGGCACCCGTCATCATCATTTAAGTGTTTTCAGACGTTTGAGTATCCTGACTGATGTCTTTATTAGATCAGTGGGAACTTGCCATTTCATTGTTAGATCATGATACACCACGGTAATTCCCGCCAAGTGGCACTATGTGGCTGGCCTGTGGCACCCTGTAGCCCCTATTATTATTACTAAGGCATTTTCAGACATTTCTTGATCAAAATGATGTTTTAACTCCATTGGTTTGTGTTTTCGCAAGCCAACCCCTTCGTGATGAACCATGACATTTCACGGACCATGACACTTTGTGACTAGCCAATGGTAGTCACAATGGCAATCTGACAAAAATAACCGTATAAAAAAAAATGGGTAGATAGGAACAACCCTAAGGGTCTTCTCCAAGACACATTGTTTACACTGGTCAGATAGGAAAAATCCTAATGGCCTTCTCCAAAACACATTGTTTACACTGGACAGAAACTAGTCCCAGTTCCACTTCCACCATATCTGACCCCAGTTACAGTGGTTCCAATTCTGATTCTGCTGGCTTCGGCCCTGGTTCCAGTTCCACTTCCGATTCCTCCGATCCCGGTTCCGCCAGTTCCAGTTTTGGTTCCGCCACTTCTGCCCCCGATTCTACGGGTTCTGGTTCCACCAATTCCACTTCAAATTCCGCTGGTTCCGGTTCCACCCCTTCTGTCCCATTTTCAAAGTTCCGGTTTCAATAATTCCGCTCTGAGTTCCGCCTCAAAAGTCGGAGTTGCTAGAACAAAAATTTTTAGAGACATAGGTACTACTACCCGGCACATAGGGGGTCTACTAAAATCTGAGATACGTCAACAGACTGTTTTACCAAAGTGTGAGAGAGATGAACAGGATTTTTTTAAATGGTCAAGTTAAAAAGATGTAAAAGGAATGTTTTTAATTAAAAAAACAAAACAAAAAACAAGCAAAACAGAATTTTTCACAGACACACATACAGACAGAAAAAAGACACACAGGCACATGCACAGGCACTACAAAAAAGACGCACAAACAGACGGGCAAAGAGAAACACAGACAGGCACACAAAAGGACACACAGACAGACAGACTAAAAGACACAAAGACATACACGCACAGAAACTCAGACACACACGTACAGATACACAGGCACATACGTACAGACACAAAGACACGCAGAGACAGGTAAAAAAGACACACTGACAGACAAAAGACCCACAGGTACACACAGACACACACATACAAATAGACCAACAAAAAGACATACAGACCCACACACACACACACACACACACACACACACACACACACACACACACACACACACACACACACACACACACACACACACACACACACACACACACACACACACACACACACACACACACACACACACACACACACACACACACACACACACACACACACACACACACACACACACACACACACACACACACACACACACACACACACACACACACACACACACACACACACACACACACACACACACACACACACACACACACACACACACACACACACACACACACACACACACACACACACACACACACACACACACACACACACACACACACACACACACACACACACACACACACACACACACACACACACACACACACACACACACACACACACACACACACACACACACACACACACACACACACACACACACACACACACACACACACACACACACACACACACACACACACACACACACACACACACACACACACACACACACACACACACACACACACACACACACACACACACACACACACACACACACACACACACACACACACACACACACACACACACACACACACACACACACACACACACACACACACACACACACACACACACACACACACACACACACACACACACACACACACACACACACACACACACACACACACACACACACACACACACACACACACACACACACACACACACACACACACACACACACACACACACACACACACACACACACACACACACACACACACACACACACACACACACACACACACACACACACACACACACACACACACACACACACACACACACACACACACACACACACACACACACACACACACACACACACACACACACACACACACACACACACACACACACACACACACACACACACACACACACACACACACACACACACACACACACACACACACACACACACACACACACACACACACACACACACACACACACACACACACACACACACACACACACACACACACACACACACACACACACACACACACACACACACACACACACACACACACACACACACACACACACACACACACACACACACACACACACACACACACACACACACACACACACACACACACACACACACACACACACACACACACACACACACACACACACACACACACACACACACACACACACACACACACACACACACACACACACACACACACACACACACACACACACACACACACACACACACACACACACACACACACACACACACACACACACACACACACACACACACACACACACACACACACACACACACACACACACACACACACACACACACACACACACACACACACACACACACACACACACACACACACACACACACACACACACACACACACACACACACACACACACACACACACACACACACACACACACACACACACACACACACACACACACACACACACACACACACACACACACACACACACACACACACACACACACACACACACACACACACACACACACACACACACACACACACACACACACACACACACACACACACACACACACACACACACACACACACACACACACACACACACACACACACACACACACACACACACACACACACACACACACACACACACACACACACACACACACACACACACACACACACACACACACACACACACACACACACACACACACACACACACACACACACACACACACACACACACACACACACACACACACACACACACACACACACACACACACACACACACACACACACACACACACACACACACACACACACACACACACACACACACACACACACACACACACACACACACACACACACACACACACACACACACACACACACACACACACACACACACACACACACACACACACACACACACACACACACACACACACACACACACACACACACACACACACACACACACACACACACACACACACACACACACACACACACACACACACACACACACACACACACACACACACACACACACACACACACACACACACACACACACACACACACACACACACACACACACACACACACACACACACACACACACACACACACACACACACACACACACACACACACACACACACACACACACACACACACACACACACACACACACACACACACACAGACATACACAAACACACCCGTACAGACACACAGACAGACAGACAGACAGACAAAAAGACACGGAGACCGTCAGACAAAAAGACACGGAAACCGTCAGACAAAAAGACACTGGGGACGTTAAGTGAACCCAAACTAACCAGACTGGGAAGGAGTTAATTTAATGTAAAATATCAGTAAAAAATCACTTATGCTGCCATCTGCAGCTATATCGGAAAGATATTGGCATCTGGATGGTAATAAATATCGTCATTTATGACAGTTAATGTATAGATGGTAGCAGTAGAAACACGAAGGGTGATTTATAAGTCACCCTTCACGGACTTACAACCGTTGCCCTGAGGGATCTGTGGGTTTTGATTTTCAAATATATAATTACTAGAACTTTCAGCTATGCTGAACAAAGCGGCTATCTCCAAATTTTGATTGGATATATTTGAGGAAATGATGGGCATGGGGGGGGGGGCAGTTCCCCCCCCAATGACTTTTGAATATTAGAAAGGGCAACAAAACTTGCAATTTCCAATCTAATAAGCCCCTTTCCAAGTTTCTACTATAGCTACTTCTATACAAAGTACCATGGTAAAAAAAAAGAAAAAAACAACAACAACAAAATAACAAAAAAAAACATTGTGCCCACATCACTCTTTACTTAGGCAGCACAATTACAATGCCTATGCTCTTTGGACTGTTTTTTTTTTTTTTTTTTAACAAATGGCCATCTCAAAATTTTTATACATCGTTTATACTACCACCCTTTCTATAGAAACCTTATATGCCCCCAGGGCATAACCTTACAACCTCTATCCTAAGGGTTGTGGGGGGGGGGAGGGGCTGTCATTCTCAAAAACATAATTTTCCGGACCTTTCAACTACGCTGAACAAAGCGGCTATCGCAAAACTTTGATTGGATATATTTCAAGAAATGATGGGCGTGGGAGATGGCTTGTTCTTCTCCAATGACTTTTGACTATTAGAAAGGACAATAGAACTTGTAATTTTCTATCGAATTAGCCTCTTTTGATGTTTCTACGATAATTCCTTCTATACAAAGTGCCCTGTTCTAAAAAGCAACAATAAAACAACAACAGCAACAAAAAAATTACACTGTGCCCACATCACTCTTTGCTTAGGCATTTTGCAAATTTGAGTTATTTAGCGTGTAATTTGATAAGAAACAAAAGAACAATAACGAGGGATCTTTTCCCTAGAGATCCAGTTTTCCCTTTGTTTTATTTGCTTCAAACTTTTTAATCAAACAAAGGATATTCCATGGTTTTGACTCTGTACGATTGCTACCAGCTAGAGTTATGCTATAATATTTCCAGGACAAATACATTCCATAGTATTCTATTTAAATATCGCTTTGCAAGTCACATGACCGCCTTTCCAAGTTCTGTTATTTGGACATACTTGTGGAAATTTATTGCTTGCGGTGGGAGTAGAGTCCAATAGTTATGCTGTTCGTATGTTTGCAAATATAAGTACTTTTCAATTTGCTCGTGGACAAGAAACCTCAGATTGCCCTTAATTTTTTTTAAAACTGCTTGAACACATTTTTGTACGGCGACCGCTTGAGATATAGTTGTTGCTGCTATTCCCGAATAATTTTGAGGATTCAGATACGGGATTTATGCAGCGCATCAGAGATAGTATGTGTAAATCCAAGATAGTATCAACAGTATTTCCTACTCCACAGAGAGGAGAGGAGCCCTCTGTTATAAATGTACCCATTTCAACATTTAT
The DNA here is from genome assembly GCF_049724085.1 of Artemia sp. Qi Xiang Cuo. NCBI lineage: Eukaryota > Metazoa > Arthropoda > Branchiopoda > Anostraca > Artemiidae > Artemia > Artemia sp. Qi Xiang Cuo. The sequence goes on along the minus strand of NC_142808.1, from coordinate 25,001,339 downwards.
TGTCTCATCATTGTTTTTTATTTTATTGTGTTCTTAATTGTTAGAACCCATCTTCTCCTTTATTTCCGTTGTATTATCATTCCCCATAATCCAATCGTTGTAAGTATTTTTTGTACATTTTTAACCATCATCATCATCAAGGGTTTTGAGTTCCCCTTTGTGTTGAACACCTTGGGAACCAAATCACTGTTTTATATTTATCACTTCACATAACTTAAATGTTTTTATAGCGTCAAGTCTGTACATTTTTAACCAATAACACAATGAATGAGTTCAAATTGCCTTGTACAGTGTTGCCATGTTGACTTTTCTTACCTCAAACTGGCTTAATTTGATGACGACTGGTTGTCTTAATATGAATCTCTACGGTTATGATCTAACGCTATTTTCTTATCGTAAACGATGTGCTATATGACTCACAGGAATAAATATTTTTAGTGATAAAATCCATATTTGTACTCCAAAACATGGCAAAAAGTTTGACCGGAGTATTTTTTCAAGTTACCATTGGTATTTAAGAAAACTGGCGCACCCACTCTAATTGCTAAAAATTATCATTTCAAGATGTAAAAAAGTAAATGAAGACATGCATGGCACATAGATTGAAACACCCTGGTTATCATAGGCACCGCGCTAGCGCTGCCTAAGTAAAGAACGATGTGGGCACAATGTGTTTTTTTTTCTCCACCCGGGCACTTCGTATCGAAGTAGTTATAGTAGAAACTTCTAAAAGAGCTCATTCGATTGGAAATTGGAGTGGCTAGTACCCTTTTTAATAAACGAAAGTGATTGGAGGGCAACTAGTCCCCCCCACGCCCATAATTCCCCCAGGCACATCCAATCAGAATTTTGAGATAGCCATTTTGTTCAGCGTAGTTGATTTCCAGATAGAAAATATGTTTTTGAGGAGGACACTCCCCCACAGACCTCGGGGCAAGGGTTTTAGGTTATGCCCCGAGGGCTTATAAGAACGATGTTCGCACAATGTACTATTTATTATTTTTTTCCTTTAGAGCAGGGCACTTCATATGGAAGGGGTCGTCGTAGAAACTTCAAAAGGGACTCATTCGATTAGAAATTGAGAATTCTAGTGCCGTTTTTAATAATCGAAAGTAATTGGAGGGCGACTAGCCCCCCCCCCACACCCATCATTCCCCCAAACACATCCAATCAAAATTTTGAGATAGCCATTTTCTTCTACGTAGTTGATTTCCAGATAAAAAATATGTTTTTGAGGAGGACACTCCCCCACAACCTTCAGGGTAAGAGTTTTAAGTTATGCTCTGGGGGCATATAAGGTTTTTATAGAAGGTGTTGTCGTAGAAACTTCAAAGCAGGCTCATTCGATTTGAAGTTCAAAGGGCTGGTACCCTTTTTAATAGTCTAAAGTGATTGAAGGGCAACTAGCCCCCCCACGCCCATCATTCCCCCAAATACATCCAATCAAAATTTTGAGATAACCTCTTTGTTCAGCGTAGTTGATTTCCAGATAGAAAATATATTTTGAGGAGAATACTCCCCCACAACCCTCGGGGAAGGGTTTTAAGTTATGCCCTGGGGGCATATAAGGTTTTTAAAGAAGGTGTTGTCGTAGAAACTTCAAAAAAACCTCATTCGATCCGAAATTCAAAAGGCTAGTGCCCTTTTTAACAGTCGAAAGTGATTGGAGGGCAACTAGCCCCCCCCCCCCCACGCCCATCATTCCCCCAAACCCATCAAATAAAAATTTTGAGATCGCTATTTTGTTCAGCGTAGTTGATTTCCAGATAGAAAATATATTTTCGAGGAGGACACTCCCCCACAACAGTCAGGGCGAGGATTATAGGTTATGCCCTGGGGGAATATAAGGTTTTTATTGAAATCTTTGTCGTAGAAACTTAAAAAAGGGCTCATTCGATTTGAAATTCAAAGGGAGTAGTACCCTTTTAATAGTCGAAAGTGATTTGAGGGCAACTAACCCCCCTCTCACGCCAACCTTTTCCCCAAACACATCCAATCAAAATTTGTAGATAGCCTTGGAAATTAGGTTCTTAAGGATGACAACCCCTCCCCCCATATCCCTCAGGGAAAGGGTTGTAAGTTTTGCCCTGGGGCATATAAAGTTTTTATTGAAAGTGTTGTCGTAGAAACTTCAAAAGGGCTCATTCAATTGGAAATTGAAAGGGCTAGTGCCTTTTTTAATAGTTGAAAGTAATTGGATAGTGACTGACACCCCTCTCAAGCCCAACATTTTTTTCAAAATAAATCCAATCATGACTTTGATATTTCTATTTGTTCAACGTTGTTAAACGGTCTGGAAGTTAGGTCTTTTAGAAAGATCACCCTCTTACAGCCCTCAGGGCAAGGATTGTAAGTTATGCCCTGGGGGCATATAAGGCTTATATAGAAAGTTGTTGTAAAAATCATAGGTAGCACGATCGCGCTGCCTAAGTAAAGAACGGGGACACTCGAGAACGAGACAAGAAACGGGGACTAAGTAAAGAGGAGGACCCTCCCCCACAACCCTCAGGACAAGGGTTTGAAGTTATGTCCTGGGGATATATAAGAGTGATGTTGGCACAATGTATTTTTTATTAGTGTTTTCCTTTAGAGCACGGCACTTCGTATCGAAGAAGTTGTCGTAGAAACTTCGAAAAGCGCTCATTCGAAAAGCGCTAATTGGAAACTGGAGCGGCTTGTGTCCTTTTAAATAGTCGAAAGTGATTGGAAGGCGACTAACACCCCACTCACGCCCACCATTTCCCCAAACACATCCAATCAACATTTTGAAATAGCCATGTTGTTTAACGTAGTTGAAAGTTCTGGAAATTCGGTCTTAGAGGCTGACAACCACCCTAACAGACCTTAGGGTAAGAGTTGTAATTTATGCCTTGGGGGCATATAAGGTGTTTGTAGAAAGGGTTGTCGTTTCCAAAAGGGCTCATTCGATTGGAAATCGAAAGGCCTAGTGCGCTTTTTAGTAGTCGAAAGTGATTGGAAGGCTTGAAATTTTTATAGTATAGATCGAAGTGGGTAATGTATTATTTTTGGTTGTTGTTGTTGTTTAGACCAGGGCACTTCGTATCGAAGGAATTGTCGTTGGAACTTTGAGAAGGACTCATTCGATTGAAAATAGAAAGGGCTGATACCCTTTTTAATAGTCGAAAGTGATTTGAGGGCAACTAATCCTCCTTCCACTCCCACCCTCCCACGCTAATCCTCCCATTTCTACTCTTAAAATTTAACCAAATCAAAATAGCGTAAGTGTATACAAGCTATCAAAGAAAGTAAACAGATTTTTTTGCGAATGGTATCAAGTTTTCCATTTCAGGTCAACTAGAGGAGGTATAAAACTAAATTAAATCTACTATTTGAGTCCAGATTTCTAAAAGGGTTTATGTTGTTAAAAATTGCTGAAAATTTTTCTCCAGCACACAAATAGCAGGCCAAACTATAAAGTCTTAAAAACAGAAAAGATTTAAAGTATTATTTTCTTTTTCCCTGAAAAGACTATGTCAATATAAAACGAACAGAAATTAACTTAGAAAACTTTTTCCACAAAATAATTTTTTCAAAGAAAAGTAAAGAACTCCATTAAACAAAAAATGAGCACAAAATAAAATCAAATAATCTACCAAGCGTGAAACTACCACAAATCAGCATCGATAAATAAATGAAACCCAAACCAACAGAAATTACAATAGTTAACTGAGTCAAACTCAAAACGAGTAGAAATTAGAATAAGTTGGGCACAAAACCCCTATGCCTTCCTAAGGCCAGAGCAAAATTTGCACTTTACTGAAAAAATACAAATGAATGTACATTGTCAGTTTAATATACATATACTCATATTTAGTAATCAAAATGTTTATATTATTTGATTTTTTAAAGTTACAAAAGTAAAAACATTTATATTTTTTTCAGTAAAGTGCAAATTTTGTTCTGGCCTTGGGAAGGCATAGGGGTTTTGCGCCCAACTTATTCTAATTTCTGCTCGTTTTGAGTCATGTCTTTCGATTTCTTCGAATTTTTTCTTGGAATACCGTTTTTTCACGCCATATGTTGACGCAACAAACTTTATTTTGGATGACCTGACAGGTTTTACAGCCAGTAATGCTCAAAGAGGTCTTAATAGTTGATATAGGTGTTCGTAAAATAGATATTGGTTTTTTATTCCATAAGAAGCTGTTCTGTTTCCTCACACGTTTTCTCCTCAACTAGGCCCAAGATTTGTTTTAAAGACAATTATCTTCAACTGTTTACAACAAGTTTGCGCCCAAGAGAGATAGATACAGGCTAAAGAAAATGATTTGCTTGCTTATTTGAAATAAGGAATTATGTTAATATTAAATTTTCTTGGTTCTGATTTGGATTTAGACTCCATGTTGTTCGAAAGAAAAAACGTAATTTAATTGAAGTTAGACAGAAAATATTGTGATTTAGGCCTAGATGATGCTTTCTTGATTGCAGGGAGGTGAACGGTTATCATGTACAATGGATATCGATGCCTGATATTGCTTTCACCTTAGGCCTCCTCTAAAATAGGGATTTTGAGATCTTCTTGGCATGAACCCAATACTTTTTTATGAACAGGGTTTGATGTTTTTTTTTATAATTTCTTTACTTAAACTTTTGGTCGCTTATTTACAGGAGGGGGGGGGGTCAATGAAATTTTCTCAAGAGGAAGATTTTCCAGTGGGGGAATTAGCCTACAACCAAGGACTATAATTCTCTGGAGGATGTATGTAACGTTGTAAAATGTTCTGAAACACTTTAAGATTTTACGCTTCTTCGATTTGAAGGTACTACAAGGTAACTGCCACCCCGTTGTCATTCATTGTGTAGGTTTGTTGACTCAGACTACTAATTAGCTACTTAGGGTGTATGTAATTGATTTTGAAAATCATTATTTAACAAAACAAGTTTCGAACTCTCCAGTGAAATCTGGTTTTTAACATTTTTCCCTTCGGCTTAAAGCGTTTCTGGTCGAGCAATACAATTTTTAACAATAATTGACAGAAAAGTTGAACAATAGACTGAAAATTTCCCAAGTTTCAGTACATATTATGATGATTCTTGGGCTCTTGAAATTAAGAAACATTAACGATTGTGAAGTCGGAGACTTATGTATTTTTACATTAAACCATGAATCAGTTATGCAATCCTAAATATTTTGCTTTTTTAGATACAGTTACTTACTATTCAAACTTTTACTTTGACCTAGTGTAATTTTTCTTTTTAAACTTAATAGTATCTCGTTATCAGGCAGTAACATAACAGCTAGAAAGCGTAAAAGCGGGATTTTCAAGGCTTATTAAGCTCGGAACTACAGTTTTTAGTTACAAAAGCTCAGGGGATTGCGTAAGGTACTGTTAATTTTTTAAGCCAGATTAGGTAGAAAAGGATGGCAAGGCATGGAAACTCAGTATGATATACTTGCTTTTTTAGCCTTTTCCCTTGAAAAACATTTTCCCAAGTTAGTGTTCCTGAGAGTATTTATTTTCATGAATCCCTTTCTGTCCTTATTGCTAAATGTCAATATTAATTATGATCGAGAATATCTATCCTTTGTCCTGCTTTGCGGGACAAGGAGTGCGCTCTTTAGTCTGCATTTGTAATTATAAAGTAACCAAACATTTTAGAAAAGAAATAAATCCTGAAAATAACGTGGGATGTTTTAGATTTTAATGGTTAGTTTCCTTATCTATACGAGTCATTCAGAAACCCAGTTTGTTAGGTCCATTTTTAATAAATTATTTTTCAGGCCACAAGCCCACATCATTTGACTGACTTTTAATTGTGTTGCGGAGGAACGCTGCTGCTGTCGCAACTGTTTCTTTTTTCTCGTGATATGTTTGTAGCTCCCAAGTGGTATGAAAGGCGAACTTAGAACATTTCTCTGGTATGGAAGTCACGAAACAGGAAAGAAAAGTTCCAGCCAAGTTTGTAAAGTTTCAGATAGTTTCCAGAAAAAACAAAAATTTTGTTCTCCTCATGTTGAACATGGTATCGACACAAAATTATTGTAGGTGGGAAGTGACCTTTTTCCGAACAATATTATGTCATACTCCTGCAGAACATCACATTTTATCTCCGGAACTGGATAATAAAATTCCGTATCTTGGAAATAATTCTGGAAAAGCCAGTCTTCTTGGGTTGTTTTCTGATTTTTTTTTTTTCGACTTGATCGCATTTGCCGTTTCATCTGACAATATTATGAAAAGCATGCAAGATCACTTAAAATCTATTATATACGACGTTTCTTTGTTCACGAAGAATAACTTCTGAAGTTGTACTGACGTAATAAATTTTTTGATATCCTACAGGTAAACTATTTTTCCAAAAAAAGGTATAAGTTTATATCCACAAGGAAAGATTGATCTTGATCTTTTAAGAACCAGGCCCTCACGTTGGTTCTCAAAAAAAAACTTCCTTCTCTGTCTTTTTCTATTTTCTGTTTTGATTTTGTAAATTCCCTACATTTTGTTTAAGCAGAATGTCCTAGCATAGAAGCTAATCTTTTTAGAGGCCAAATAACTATGAATACTACTTGAACTTCATATTATTTTTTTTGAAAACCTGAAAAAAACTTCAGTATATCTTAAAATTTTTCGGGAAATATTACCGTAAATTCTGATTTCGAGGCACAAAACTTAATTTTTTTTTCTATTTTTCTATGATTTTTGATTTTGATTTTTGTTATATATTACATGTTTAATCCCATGAAAAATAACCGAGAAAATATTCACTATTTTATATCCAAAAATAAACTGCACACTAAGAAATAATTTCTAAAGTTGTCGTCTCCCATCGATTTCCTTGACATCCTAGAGGTAACTTCTTTTCTAAGAAAAGAAAACAAATTACCAACGTAGATAGACAGATCTAGATCTTCTAAGAGCTGTGGCGTATATTGGTTTTCCAGAAATAAAATTAATTCCGTGGTTTTTCCTATTTTGAAGTTTTGATTCTGCAAACTCCCAACATTTTGTCTCAGGAAGATGTCCTAGTTTCGAAACTTAGTTTTTTCAGAAATCAAATAATTTGAGCGCTAACGGAATTTCATATTATCTCTTCGACAGGTTAAGCAAAATTTTCGTATATCTCCTAAAAATATAGTAAATAGTATCGAAAATCATTATTTTAAAAAAGATATTCTGATTTCTTTTTCTAAACTATTGATTCTGATGTGAATTACATTTTACACATGTTTATTACATGCTATGAAGTATCAGCTTTTATACATTGACTTTCTTTACTTGACATAAGGCTATTGTCAGGATGGCACAGAGAACAATGAGATCAAGCGCCTCCAGATTGAGCTATTGCTCGACAGGCTCCTGGCTTCTTTTACTGGGATGTGGGCTTGGACAAGGTTGGCTTTGTCTTTCCACCTACTGTCGGGGTGTCATTTGGGTCGTTCCCACCCATACAGGGTGGGTTGAAGTTAAACACAATCCATGATGGGCGTCATGTGGCAGACGAAAGAGGTGGCTGTACCAGCGAACAATGTAATCGGCAAACTGCATCGAAAAAAGAATTTGCGAAGTACGTGAAAGGAGCGTATAGTTGGTAACAAAGTCGGTCCAGTGAAAATCCTCGATTCTTTGAAAATGTTTGGTCTGCGTGACATCGACGGTGTAGAGGACAGATTTTGCTGTTGGCCGCGTCCCTGCTGCACACAGCAATACAACGCTAACTAAAGCGTTGGAAATTGTTAGTATCACGGCTGATATTTGATTTTCGCGAAATGCTATACAGCGACCCAACAAGTGCTGACTCTTTGGCTATTCGGTATGTAAGTTCTTTTGTGCTCGAACCATCTCTCGACAGTGTAGATCACAGGTAAGTGAAATATTCAACCATGTTATTTGAGCTGCTCCTAACATTGATCAGAGTGGCAAAATTACACCATCATGCCAAACTTCAGGTATGCACTTCTTCGTCCATATAACTGAGACGATGAGCTGGAGCCACAGTGTCATTGCTGCATCTCCGTTTTGCAGTTCTGCAGAAATATCACAGACGCCAGGTATTTGATTATTTTTGGAGATTTTACAGCATTTTATACCTCAGAGGCTACAAACGGTTGCGATACGAGGTCAGTAGTCACCTAATGTGTGACCATGGCTACTCGAATCCGGTCTGGTCGGGATATGCCAAACGTGCACCCTTCTATATGCAGAAATAAACGTTATAGAAATAGAGGAAAGTCTAAACAATGAACTGTTCAACTGATGTTTAACTACAGTAATTACTTCACAGGCTTCACCGGTAAAAAAAAACCACATGGACACAGAGTTTTACAGTTTACTTCATAGATACAGAACTTATCTCAGAATTTTTATAATTCAACGTTAACGTTTCAAGAAATAACTTTCAAAAATCATAACGCATCTGAAAGCTTGATACGGAAGAATATAGTTTCATGTGCTGCTCTGTAGCCTTGATCCATGGGTAATTGTTGCTGCAACACTTCACGGGGCCTTGGCACCGGAAGCTTATTTTTGTCTAAATCCACATCTAAATCTTTTTTTTCACTAGACAGAGGATACATCACCATCAAAGCGATCAGTGCATTTTTTTTAATAAGGTCCACTTTTTTTTATATGAAGTTAATTGATTTCACACACCCACGATATGTCCTTGAAAATTTTCGTCAGGACTGGCATAGCCAAGATTCTAAAGTATTTTGACTATTAAATGCATTAAAGTAATCCGTGTTCTTTAGTTGTTTGTATTTCTTTTATCCTGTAAATAAGTGTGAATTTTGAGCAGCGTTTTATTTTTTATTTGCCGTAACATAAACAACAATAAAACAACCAAAGGTAACCACAAGGCTAATCAAGGTTGGCAAATAGGAGTGGTGCTACATTTTCCATCCCAAAACCTCTGAACGGCTTGAGGGATATTTACAATTCTTTGCAAATGAAATATATCTCGATAAGAGTGGTATTTATTTTTCAAAACTCAACCAACAAACCGAAAAAAAAGAAAGAAAATCACCATCAAACAGTTCCTAGTAACGAACTGTAAGTAAGGAACAATCTGGGCTAATAGTAAGCAAAATTAAAAAAAGGAAGTTTTGATAACAATAAGCACATTAAAAGAGTCAGGTTTTTTATGGTGACTAATTTAAAAAAACTTTTTCCACAAACCAGTTTGTCAAAGAAAAGCAAAGAGCTTTATTAGGCCAAAAATGATCAGAAATAAAGTCAAATAATCTTAGATTAGAAATAAAGTCTAATCTTAATTGTATTTTGTATTTAGTAAAGTCCTAATTATGTTCTGGTCTTGAGAAGGCATGGGGTTTGTCAGTTATGTTAATGTTATTAACACTCTTGTTAATTTTTGCTCGTTTTGAGTTTGAGTCGGTCATTTATTGTAAGTTCTGTTCGTTTTGAGTTTCATTTATTGAAACTTATTGAAACTGATTTTTTTTTACCGCTTGGAAGATAGTTTGACTTTATTTCTCCTCCTTTTTAGCTTAATCGAGCTCTTTACTTTTCTTTGAAAAACTTGTTTTGTGGAAAAAGCTTTTTAAATTAATTTTTGTTCGTTTTTTATTGACATAGCCTTTTTCATGGAAAGAAAAATTCGATATCTCTTTTTTTCTGTAAGAATTCATAGTTTCACTTGCTATTTGTATCCTGAAGAAACTTTTCCAACTATTTCTAATCCTAATACAAATAGTGTTGTTTAATTTAATTTTTTACTTCCTCAAGTTAACCTAAAAAATGATGTTTAATATCAGTCCCAAAAAATTCTATCTGTGCTCTTTGACAACCTGGGTGGACTTGCATTCTTTTGATTTATTTAAATTGTAAGAGGAGAAGTAGTAATAGTAGTAGCCCCGGAAGTTTCAGTTTAATACCGTACCCCCAGGCGTTCTCGATATATTGCTGAGGTTTCTAATTGGCAATAGTAAAAACAGTGCCTGTTGATTTTGTTTTAAGGCAACATTTCGTATTAAAGCATAATGGGCCAATTGCATAATTGTGCGGGTTGACATACCCAATACCCCTAGAGATACAGTTGCTGAACCGTTCTACCATGCTGAAAAAAATGGCTGTCTAAAAATTTTGACTGGATATGTTTGGAAAATGAACGGGTTTGGGAGGAGGGCTGCCTGCCCTTCAGTCTCCTTTTACTCTTAAAAACCGCACTACAACTTTTAATTTTGGATCGAATTAGTTCCTTTAAAAGGTTCCATAAAATTTTTCTGAAAGGCTCACCTGAATGCCTTTTGTATATTTGGAAAGTAAAGGTCAAACATGTTACCTTTCTCAAAAGCATATACTATATTTAAGTGACATTTTTATATATAGTGACATTAATTCATCGAAGTGTCAGTAATTTTTTATTTTTCAGCGTTGCAAAATAATAGGGAAAATGTCTAACTTTTGTTTCAATAAAGCACAAATAACGATATGGTCAATAAAAAGGTTAGGGGGGCGGAGCCCTTCTCGTGTTTTTGATAATATTTGTTCTTGTAGTTGCACTTGATTATTCATTTTAATTCTGTTCAGGTTAGGATCCATTTATTCACTTATGTATCTGTTGTCTTTATGTTTTATGTGATCATTCATTTTAACTATTTTTCATTTTGGCTTTCATTTATTAATTGATTATATTTAATTTTTATTCTAAATTTGAATAGTTATGTCAGTTTATATCTGCGTGTCTTTAGTTTAATATGGGTCATTACTTTCCTTTAAAAAACTTCGTATTTGGAAAAGTTTGTTTTTTAACTATTATTTATTTTATTTTAAAAATGTTAATTTTATTAGTTTAAATTTTGTTCGTCTCTAACAGACATAAATACATTATTGATTAGCATTAGTAATATTCTTAAAGCGCTTTCTGTTTTTTCGGTTCAGAATATAAAGTTCGATTCCAATTTAAATTTTTGACAAAACTTTAATATTCTATTAAAACCATCTATCAGTAAAATTAGCAATATTTTCGATCAGCAAGAACTGTGCTGTGATAATTTTATTATTAGTCTTAATATAGAATTTGTCGTGGATAGAGAGGGGGATTACTATTCATAAGAATTAAATATATACTTAATTGTTTGTCTCCTATAATGCTGAAGCCATCCTAACCTCGATCCTGCAGACACAATTAATATATCCGTATCTTAATCCACCATTCTATTCAAGAAATGTTCTATTTTTATCCCTGCCTAATCCTCCAAGTCAAAATGACATCCATTTGAACCCCCACCGTTCCCTTGAAGTTTCAGATGCCCTTCCACAGCCGTTCTTAATATTTCTAGAAATCTCATTTTGTTAAATTGGGTATATGTAGTCTCTTTTGATTTGAGTCGCAACCCAACCATGAACATATTCTAGTCCCACAAGGTCTTAAATTGACAATTTTTAGGAAGATTCGACAAAGAATGTGTTTAGCCCTTCTTTGCTCTTTCCTACAAGTTAGAATATAATTGCCCACCTGCAACATCCCCAAAAATAAAAAAAACTACCTAGAAGTTCCAAGTTGTTTCAATTGTATAAACTTCCAAATTTTCAAACTGTTTCCCAGATATTGCAGATATTCTATTTTGATAACCTTGCAACAAATAGTGTCTTTTAATTTACCTCGCTGCTTAGCCGTGAATGTATTCTAAGTTTCTTAGCAGTCCTCCCCTGTAACACAAGATTTAAAGCCCTCTGGCCCGGTGGTGGTTCTTGCCTATCTTGTGCTTTTCGATTACCTGTAGAACTCTCAGTTTGTAATCCAATGAGCCCCTACCTAAATGTCTACGATCACTTCTTTCATGCAAAGTGGACAAAGAAAAGATCAAACAAATAAAACATAGAAGGCCCATCGCTTTTCACACAGATAGCACTACAGCGTTGTCTCTGATAGTCAATTTTAATCCCAATAGAAATTCACTGTGATCGAACAGTTCGTGGTAACGAACTGTAAGTAAGAAGCAACCCGGCTAAATAGTAACCGAAACTCTAAAAATGGAATTTTAATATCAATAGATACATCAAAAGAATGAAATTTTTATGCTTATGTTAAATATGTAAGTTTTATCAATTTTAGTCTTACCGATCAAAAGTTACGAGCCTGAGAAAATTTGCCTTATTGTCAAAAAAAGAGGAAAGCAACTTTTAAAAGTCATAGAACTTTAATGAAACGCACACCATCAGATTCAACGTATCAGAGAGCCCTACTATAGAAGTTTCAAGCTCCTCTCTGCAAAAATGTAGTATTTTGTATTTTTGGCCAGAAGAAAGATGCGTGTTCTTTTTTTCTTTTTTTCAGGGGTGATCATTTCGATCCAGTAGCCCTAAAATATCGTGAGAGGGCTCATTCAAACGGAAATTAAAAGTTTTGGAGACCTTAAAGTTTTAAAGTTTTAAAAGTGGAGGAGGGGTTTAAGGGAGAAGATTTTTTCATGGAGATGTTTCCTTGGGGGAAGGGACATTTTTATGAAGGAGGCGCCAGATTTCCCAGCATTAATTAAAAAACAACAAGAAATTAAATAAAAAAACAAGTTTTTTTTCAACTGAATAGAAAGGAGCAACATTAAAACTAAAACCGAACAGAAAATATTACGTATATGAAAGGGGCCTAAGTCAATACCTCGCTCTTTACGCTAAAGTTTTTTTTAGTACTTTCAAAAAAGTTATCTATTCTAGTTAACCGGCCTTTGTGATTCAGGGATTTGTGATTCGAACAAAATTTGAACTTTAGCGTAATGGGTGAGGAATTGACTAGGGGGTGAAATCCCTTATACACGTAATAAAAACATACGAATATAGAAGCTTCGTTACGTAAATTAATTCGTAAGTAACGTTTTCGTAAATTTGTAAGTATATATATATATATATATATATATATATATATATATATATATATATATAAATAAATAAATCCATAATATATATGTATAGTACTGATACTACTACTACTATTGCTAATGCTGCTGATACTACTACCGCTACTTCTACTACTACTACTGTTAACAACTCACTCCAGCACCATACCACCTGAGGTCAACACAGCTATGCCCGCTGTTCGTCCATCCCAAAAGGTTACTATTTGTCCCATCCCATGAAGTTTCAATTTACTCTATTCTTTCTTATTATCTCTGTTCACCCTTTGTGTCGAAGACGCTGCTTTTCGGCCCAGATGGATGGCGAAATTTGCAATCTTTTCCTCTTCCCCCGTAAGACTTGGCCTGTCCATCTTAACCTTTTGTTTTCATTATAGCCCTAAAAAGTGAGATCGGACAACGATTTTCGAGCAGCTTATTGTTTGATACACTGCAAGTTAAACAAGTACCTAAAACTATCCTTGGATTATACCTTTCGAAGCCTTTCAACGTGTCCCCGTTTCGAAGCCATACATTACCACTATGCCTACCGTGGCTCTGAATATTCTAATCTTATTTAGCAGATTTGCCTTCCTGTTATTCCAAACTTCTTAAGAGCGTGAAGCGACATCTTTCCCCTTCTACTATATTCAACGTTTAATATCTTTACGGCATCCACCATCTTTACTAGCAATACTACCCAGGACAGTCAATTTAATCGCTTAATCTACGTATATGTATATAAATATATATATATATATATATATATATATATATATATATATATATATATATATATATATATATATATATATATATATATATATATATATATATATATATATATATATATATATATATATATATATATATATATATATATATATATATATATATATATATATATATATATATATATATATATATATATATATATATATATATATATATATATATATATATGTGTACATATACATATAATACAGTATGAAGATGCTACCTAACATCCAGCCAAAATACCAGAATTATCTAGCGTACACAGAAGTTACAAAAGTACAAAAACTTGACTAAGTAGATTACACCCCACCTTCATATCCTGCAGCAGCCGAATTCCAAACTATGTTATGATCTAAACAAAAAACTGGACCCATCAAGAGCTAACCGCTTTTAAGAAATTTGCAAGAATATTCTTTTACAGCGGGTCAAAAGGATATTAGGTTTTTGCAGTCATAAGGGTAGAATTTTTTTAGAGAAAAGGAGAAAAGAAGAGCGAAACAACACTAGATAGAGCTATAACTATGGTCTGCATATGTAAAATAATTTTTATGATTTTCACATCCAGGGGACCTTCTTGGTTATTTGCATGCATACTGTCACAGGTTGTAAAAACATTTTTAATGCCCATGAAATGGTTTACGGTAGTTCTCAATGGATATCCAGTCATTTCCGTGCAGTTTTAATGATCTGGGTTTTGAATGTCGAAATTTTACGATTTCTTGTGCTAGCCAGCTCTTTCTGTTGAATATCTAGTTCAGTTTTGTTAGCCCAATTGAATAATTCTAACTGACACCTTTTGATCTTCTATTTCTCGGATACTGATTTTTTTAGATGATTTCATTTCAATGATCTCTTAAGTAAGTAACAGTTTTGTATTTTCAAATATTTGGTGCCTAAAAGAGTTATTTTTTGGATGTCTAGATAAAAATTTTATTATAAAAATTCAATAGCTACAATGCAAACTGAAAAACAGTATATCCGCCAATTTCATTAATTGCTATGAATTTACACTATTAAAAAAAAAAAATGTACAAGAGATTTGACATTCATGAGATGTTTAGAATCCTAGACCTCTTATTGTCTTAAATAATAAAGACTTTACTTTTCTTTCACAAAAAAGAGAAGCAATAATGAATAAACCATTAGCCTAAGCATTTAAATGAAATAAATTGCCCAGATCAGTGATAAACTGTATTTTCTTACGAAGAGGATACAGAGGCTCATTGCTTAGATATGTTGCAGTATGATGATATAAATAGTCATTTGATCAAATACCTAGTTGTTTTTTTTTCAGAACCGATAGAAGACAAAACTTTGAAAAATTGTAGAGTTAAATGAAAGCAGATCTGTGTTAAGAATTCACATCCCGAATTCGGGTAATGCAACCTAAGCTAACTTAACCAATCCCACGTCAAAACAATCGACTTTACATGCTGATTTCAAATATATAAACTAATCAATTAAAATTTATCCTTGAAGTATTCTGTTTAAATTTAAAAACGAGATATTTGTTGCTTTGTAATACTCTGTGATTTAATAAATAAATAAATAAACAATTAGTTCTTCCATCATACGACTGGTTTTACCATCTCACTGTGATAAATATGATTCATTCACGCTAATTGCAAAAATTTAACTTTCTTTCGTATTAAAGATAAGAAAATCTGAAACACATCAAAAATTATTCTGGTATACAAAACATAACATTTCTGATAATTGATAAATAAATCAGAATGAATCTTTAATAGAAGATAGAATCTTTGAATGCAACGAATTCAGATTTGTTTGTGCAGAGAAAATTGAATTTATGGGTTTTGGAGTACAAAATTATCATAATCATCTTAATGAATAAAAAGAAATTGAATTCTTGGGAAAGGTAAGACGGAAGAATATTAGAGATAAATTCTGAAAGTTATGGGCAGGACCTTCCACCTGGAAATATTTATCTTAGGCATAACCTGGAGAGCAACTAGAGATTACGCTTTTATGCTTATTAGAGGTTTATCACAGATAAATGTTTCTCTGTGGATATGTTATAAACATATATATCGCGTCTTTCGTATATAACATTCAAGGTTTTTATGTTTGGATCAAATAGGGGTCTCCACCAGGATCAGTAGTAGGCTAGTTTTCCATCACTATATGAACTTAAATTAAGAAATACTAATATTAAAAAGTGAACAAACTCTAAGACAATATTCGACTGCATCCATTTAACAGCACACCCTGAAATTAATATTCAACGCTGATGAAATTTGAGTGGGAGCGTCTGAAGGTTCCAATATATTAGTGAGTGAGTTATATAAATCCGAATATAATGTGCAGAATTATGTGTTTGAACCATTAGATCTTGAATTATGTGGTGATAACCAAGAGTAATGCTCAAAGCATTGTCTCATTTTAGAACTCAGGGTCTTTGAAAAATTTTGTTAAATGATTGATAGGAGATTATGGAATCAAATCAGTTTTCAAAACAAAATAATGGATAACGTTTTACTCAGTGGTCTAATTTTGTCAAAATCCATGGGGGGGAGGGGGTAGTTTGGGCCGATTTTCCCAAGTCAAGAGAAACTGAAATTGAAAATGTCAAATGAGTCATATAGTACCATAAACGATAAGGTGTACTAAAGAAAACTGATCTGTTTCTGTGTGCACTTGCATTATGTAGGCCTATCTTAGTTTTGACAAGATGTTTGAAGATACTAAATTTCTGCTTGGGGGGGACGCAAACTTGGGTATGTGGGGGCAGTTGTCCCTCTGTCCCTTAGCAAATTAGGCCCCTGGTTATACTCGTAGCAGTTTTCAGATGATTCTGATTGAATTTTGGACAAAGAAGCAACAATTTTCATTAAAATTAATTTTTTGAATATAGTTTTACTAAAGATTTAGTTGCTGGCTTACTAGCGTAAGTTGGAATATTTCAAAGTTAATTGTCAATCCACAAGAGCTAAATGTTCAACGATATGGAACATCATTGAGTTTAAGTTTAACCATATTGAATAATTTACCTAGATTAATTTATAATTTATTTAGATTAATTTATAATAATTGTTTATGTAGGATAACTGGAAAAGTAGGAAGAAGGATCACCTAAAAACGAATTTGCTTGCAGTTATTATTTTTTACTGTGCCGATACCTTACGCCAGGTATGCAAGTAGGAAATTCATTTAAGTCAAAGTATTTTGGAACAGCTATAATTTAGGGCATATATGAGTGATATCATTAGGCATGTAAGCAGGGGGGTGTGCCTGGGGCCAGCTCTCCTGAAGTCTCATTATTCTTCCCAGCATATAGTGAACTGTCAGTTTTTATAATTTGCATGGGTTTTCCTACATGATTAGACTTTCATCCCCCCCCACCTCCAGCAAGAAAATTTTCACGCATGCACATAAGCACTAATTATATCTTATCGAATAAACATTAAAAGCAGTAATAAATAATCATATATAAATTCACAATTATGTAAATTGTAGTGATGACTTGTTTCTGTGATGACTTAGTTCGACATAGATACTTTCTAAGAATTACAATCAAGGTTTTCAAAGAAAACCTAGGAAATTCAATTTTCCTCTAATGTGGTTTAACGTGGGATATAGTCTCTTACGTGTATTTATTGCAGGCAATACGTGCGAATGATTAACTACCAATTTTGATTTAATTTATTGCAAAATAGAAATTTGTAGGCAGCAAGAGTAAAATTTTACGGTCTGTTTCATCTCTAAATTTAATAAGTAATAATTCTACTTCCAATGAAAGTTGAAGCTTAAATCAAAGTTTGCAAAATTTTCTGGGCTTCTTCCTTGCCCTATCTTAGTTCACATCATTGTCACCTAAAAATTCTGTAATTTCAATAAAATTGTGTATCATTTCAACTAAGGAAATTCCACACATCGGCTCCTGTTTCCTGCGTACTACCGTACTGCGTACTGCGTTCTGCGTTTCAGAACGCGTACTGCGTTCTGACCACTTACTTAGGTCAGGATTCAGAACTTACATCCCCATCTTTTAAGCATATAGATTTTTGCTTTAAAAAATTAAATTTTCAAATCAAAATGCGGGTTTTCCAGGTCAAAATTATAGCCATGCCATGTTCCATGTTCCAAAATACTTTGCCATAAATGAATTTCCTACTTGCATACCTGTCGTAAGGTATCGGCAGAGTAAAAAATAATAACTGCAAGGAAATTCTGCCAGGTTTTTTCAAGGCGGTGGCCTGTTTATTTCGCGCAACGAAACTCAATTTTTATATCCATGAACGTTTTGAAACGTCAGAAGGATTCTACTCAATTAAAATCCGAATCCTCTCAGGTACTAACTTTACTGACACTTGAAGTATAATTTTTTTTCCACTGAAAGTAAGGAGCAGCATTAAAAGTTAAAACGAATAGAAATTAATACGTATATGAGAAGCTTCGCCCCCTAGTCAATACCTCTCTCCTTACGCTAACTTCGAATTCTGCTCCAATTCTTTAAGAATGACCCCTGAATCACAAATGTCATTTAATTAGAATAGATAGTTCTTTTGAAAGTACTAAAAAGATCTTTAGCGTAAAAAGCGAGGTATTGACTAGGGGAGCAAGCCCCCTCATATACGTAATAAGTTTTGTTCGTTTTAAGTTTTAATGTTGCACCTTACTTTCAGTGGAAATAACTTGTTTTTTTATTTAATTTCTGATCGTTTTTAAATAATGCTGGGAAACCCAGCACCCCCTTCATAGAAATGCCCTTTTCCCCATGAAAACATCCTCTATGGAAATATCCTTCCACGTAAACCCCTCCTCCGACACCCTCCCCAGAAAAAATCCCTCCTAAAAACGTCTGTATACTCCCCAAAAATACTATGTGTAAACAATGGGCAAAGTTCCTAACTTGCAGCCCTTCCCCCAGGGACTGTGGAGGATTAAGTCATCCTCAAAAACATATTTATCATATTTTTGACAATTTTGAACAAAATGGCTATCTCAAAATTTTGATCGGGTGACTTTTGGGGAAAAAGCGTGGAAGGGGCCCTAGTTGCCCTCCAGTTTTTTGGTCACTTAAAAAAGGCACTAGATGCTTTAATTTCCGTTCGAATAAGCCCTCTTTCGATATTCTAGGAACACTGGATCGATACGATTACCCCTGGGAAAAAACAAATAAATACGCATCCGTGATCGTTCTTCTGGCAAAAAAATACAAAATTTTACATTTTTGCAGATAGGAGCTTGAAACCTCTACAGTAGGTTTTCTGGTACACTAATCTGATGGTTTGATTTTCATAAAAATTCTACCACTTTTTTGGGGTTTCCCCCCTTTTTTCAAAAATAAGGCACATTTTTTTAGGCTCGTCACTTTTGATGGGTAAAATTGAACTTGATGAAACTTATATATTTGAAATCAGCATAAAACTCCGATTCTTTTGATGTATCAACTGGTATAAAGGTTCCGTTTTTTAGAGTTTCGATTACTAGTGAGTTCGGTCGCTTCTTATTAACAGCTCGTTACAACAAACTGTTTCATCATTAAGCAATTTTCAGTTCATCAAATTTCCTCGTTATTTTGCTTGAAAGTTATAAAATGGAGCAAATTGAAGCAAGTTGAAATAAGGAGTATTTGTTTGAAATAGAACATTCATTACTGAGAAATAATGCTTGAAATATAAAAGGAGATATCAAAATGCCTTAATGAAGAGAGGGTAATAACACTAAACTTGAATTTGTTATGTATTATCCAAATTAATTGTTTAGGTTTGACACAAATCAAATTCAAAGGCTTATTTTGTCTGAAATTTTGAAGCGACAATTGCACAAAAGTGACAATGGAACATGTTTCTCGTGTTTGCTTAATTTTTTTTTGAATGAGTGTAAATAAAAATAATTTTAGTATCCACCGACTGGGAATGTAACATTAACTATTTTTCAAGTTAGACTTCGCATTAATTAAATATATGGAATAATTTTTGGCATAAGTTAGCAAGGAAACTATGGCGGACTGGGGGAGGTTGTTCCTTCTCCCTCAAGAACTTACAATGCGAAAAATGTATTTCAAAAGAGGAAAATAAAACCAAACTCTTATTTCTTTCGTTCCTACCTCAAAGCCAAATTGAAATAGAAATTATCTTGGGAACATCATAAAGATTTAGAATTAACCTAAAAATGTATAATCCAATGCTCCGTTGTTTTTAAACCATGCTTCTGCTGATAGCCTACGCTAATTTATCCAGCAAAACTAATATTTGACTTCGCCTCTTATTTTCTTTTCTTTGGTTTATGTCAGTAGGTAAGAAATAACACATTAGTATCACTGCTTTCTTAAAAAATCCCATAGGCCTACTGCTTTACGTATTCTAAAATGTATTTTTGTTCTTTTAATAAAATAAACAAAACAGGAGCTTTTCTTCAACTGCAAGTAAGCAGCACCAATGAAACTTCAAACGGATGGAAAATTTTCCATATATATTCCATATTTGTGGGGGACCTGCCCTCCTCCTCAACCCTGCGCTCATTAAACTAAAGGTTTTAGTATTGTAAATAGGCTCGTTATTACAATTCAATGGCACTTGTGCTTCAACAGTTGTTCTTAAAGAATCAAACAGTTCGACTGTAACGATTGTAAGTTAAGAGCTATTCGGCTCAATAGTAACCAAATCACTAAAAAACAAAATTTCAATGGCAGTACATCGAAAGAATCAGTTTTTGATGCTGATTTCTGGTTATAATTTTCATTAAGTTTGATGTTACCCATCAAATACTACGAGCCTGAGAAAATTTACTGGATTCTCTAAAAAGGGGGACCCCCCCCTCCAAAAGACATCAAGTAATCCTAATGAAAATCACACCATCAGATTCAGGATATCAAAGAGCCCTGTTATTGATGTTTCAAGCTACTGTCCACACAAATGAGGATTTTTTTTTGCCTGAAAAAAAAAAAGATTACGGATGCGTATTTATTCGGGGGTGCTACCATTTCGACTAACCGTCACAAGCACTAAACGTCATTATATTTAAAAGGAAAACCCATCAGAACCACTAACTGTCATAACATCTAAAAACATTTATAAGTTTATAAAATAGTAACAAGTATATAATAGTTTAGAAACAAATTTTGGCTATATAATTGCACATCAGGGGGGGGGGGGGGTAAAGCATAGCAAATATTAAATACGTAACCAAACCTAGGTAATTTCCCCCCTAAACCTCAAAGAACTAAAGTTTTAAAATGTTAGATGTCATGACGGATTTTATAGTACTCCTGACGGTTAGATGTTATGACGCCTTCCCATTTATTTGCTGTTTTTTCCTAGGCATGATCGTATCGGACCAGCGGTCCTAAAAGATCGAGAGAGGGCTCATTCAAAAGAAAATCAATATGTTATAATGCCATTCTTAAGCGACCAAAGAGATTGGAGGGCAGTTGACTCTCCAGTAGTTTTGTCGAATATACTGAATTCCCTTTTTTTAGAATTAGACAAATTTTCTCTAGCTCACAACTTTTAATGGTTAACATTAAGTCTAATGAGGTTATATATATTGAATCAGTATAAGAAACAATTCTTTAGATATATTGACTGTTATACAAAATTCCAATTTTAGAGATTCTGTTACAATTGGCTCAAATCTTTTCTTATTTACATTTTCTTACGATGAACTGTATTATACAATAAAGCACGAAAACAAAGACTGCGAATGAAAAATCAAAAGAATATCTAGTCTTTATATATTGTAAAATTAATCAATTGTATTTGAAAAATAATTATGTTATTAAAGAATGATAAATATTATGATG
This sequence comes from Artemia sp. Qi Xiang Cuo, assembly GCF_049724085.1. NCBI lineage: Eukaryota > Metazoa > Arthropoda > Branchiopoda > Anostraca > Artemiidae > Artemia > Artemia sp. Qi Xiang Cuo. The sequence continues at coordinate 24,979,986 of NC_142808.1, read as the reverse complement.
CTATAAAGCTAAACATATAATCTAGAAAAAAAGAGGCGAAGAATTAAAATAAATTTACCTAACCAATACTATTCTTAGTTAAAATATATTTAGTTATCGTGCGACAATACTTTTTTTTAAGTTAATGAATTGTTAGCGAAGTTACAATAAGTTTTGATCTGACATATTCTGGTTATAGACAGTTAAGCCATTTTTCTCCAAAACAGCATCCTTTCTTCAGATCGGAGCAATTGTCATCTAACTGTGCGTAACGGCCGGATAATAAACAAAATGCTAATATGGCATCATGTAAGTCTTGAAATTACATACATACCCCATATCTTTTTCGTATTAAGATACATTTTAGCACTTTGGAATATTTACTTATCAAATGATATGAATACAGAAGACGATACGGATACTGACTGACAGGGCCGTATCCAGGATTTTTGTTCAGGGGTGGTTTTACTAATTTTTGACTTTTTTGGGGGAATTTTACTAATTTTTGACTCAGTTTTCGACTAATTTTACTGATTTTTACCTAGGTTTTACTAATTTTCGGCTTATTTTCAAGTCGGTCAAAAATTTCGGGGGGGGGGGGGGTTCAAACCGGGTAACCCCCCCCCCTGGATACGGCCTTGCTGACTGATAACAGTGACCGGAATTTTCTATTTACCATTAGCATAGATACTAACATCTGGTTGCCATGAACACTATTAAAACAGAAGGGTAGATAATACTATCTCTGTAAAGAAAGGCGTTGCAGACCATTATGATTTACAATTTACGGATGCCAATTGGGAGATAGAGGGAGGAAAGAATATTTCTTCTAGATTTTTGCCCCCCCCCCCCCTGAGTGAAAAAGTGCTCTTTTTTATTTTTATCGAAAAAACAATAAATTTACCCCAATATTTTCAAAAAGAACTTGTTTTGTTTCTTCACTAAAAAAGTTGGAAAAAATCCTTGCCTTCTCCAATAAAATTTTGTGAATTGGCACCCCTGCTACAACTTAAAGGTATAAAAAAAATTATAGGATTGATAAAATAGGAAATGAAGAGTATGAAATTAGAAATAAAATATCAGTTAATTTACCGATTTACAAAAGTCGAATTAATAAATTATCTACTGCAATGTGATGTTTGAATGTCTCTCTGACGAAAAAGTTCATAGTCTGAAAAATATCTAAAGTTTAAATTAAAATTCTTCCCATCTTCCTAGGTTATTTCCTAATGAAGATGTTATTCCATAAAAGTATAGACAACCAGTTTAAATGCGTTTTCCTTATAATAAATAATTCTAAACATCGTCTCTTGTTATACCATAACAAATATTATAGCTCTCTAATCACTACTTTTGTGCTAATTTTGTGATTAGTATAATTAACTTATAATAACATTTTTATCTCTTAGGACTAGATAGAACCTATGACGTTAATGACGAGGGTTAGCTCAAAACCTACTTTCATACCCAGCGGAAGCCTACAAAGAAATATTACTTTTCCCACAAATTTATGGCATTGTTATAGTTTTTATTGGCTTTAAAAGTGTCTGTAACCATGAGCATTCATTATGGCTGAAGTAAGTTCGTTGATTATACAAGCTAGCTACCGATTAAGTAATTTGGATTTGATGAGATCCAAATGCGACTCTGAAAAGCGTTGGAATATTTATGAGTAGGTTTAGCCTTCTCGCCAAGTAATTTCCTAGAAAGATAGTGTCTGTAAGAAATCCTTTGAATCTGTTAATTTGCAGAAAATAATGCTTGAGCCGTGGTTTTGCTCCATGACACTTAATACATTGTTTTTCAGTTAGAGTTGACACCTCGGGAAGACTTAATGAAAGAAAGTACAAGGTAAACTTATGGAATTAAATATTCTGATTGTCTGTGAAAGAGCGATGCGGTTCGTAAGCTCACTGCATATACATTGAAAATACTTGTTACTTTGAATGTCCGAAATCTGGTTAATGTTGACATTCACCGGTGAATTCCTTACATTCCTTTTTCTGTGCTTAGATTCAATTAGCTTTGCAAATTTAGGTTAGGTTAGCTTAAATTGGGTCATAAATCTCAAAATTGCTTTAAAAACCTTACACAACATAACCTAACCTGTAACCATCAAACCATGCATAAAACTGAAAATTTTGGCTGGCAATGCTGGCTAAATCCAAGACAAAAAAAAGGTATTTCGGACAATCGCTGGTGAATGTCGATATTCACTATTGTTGGACATTCAGGTAACATATCCATTCCTTGTTTTTCTTCTGAAATGTTTTTTAAAGTAAGCCGTAACCTGCGTAAATAGCGAGGGTGAACAGTAAAGTGAATAGTAACCTGCTCGAACACTAATTTGCGTAAACAGTCAATAAACAGTAAAAGCTCATTATGAAATTATCTGCATTATATGAATTTTTCAATGCCACAGAGGACAAAAATGTTGTCACAAACTATCAAGGCCGTAGGCCTACCCAGAGGGGGGGGGTTAGGGGGGTTTAAACCCCTCCCCAAAAGTTTTTTTGACTCGTAAAAATGTAACAAAAATGGATATAAACAAATTTTTTTGTTTTTTTGTGTACCCCCCCCCCCTGAAAAAAAATATTTGAGTAAAACTCCCTCCGAAAAAAAATCCTGGGTGTAAACTATTGCCTTTTATTGCAGTTAAGTACAGTAATGTATTAAACCCCAACATGAACTGCAAATTTCTGAAAAATGAATAAAGGTATAATGGAATATTTTAAATTGAGTATTTAATTCGAGGCTGAAACTCAGGCACACACTGCAGTTCATTTTTTTGTGAGGAGCACGACATACGAAAAAAAAATTGACGAGTTGAATGAAAATGAACAACAAATTACAAGAGACCCTGTAAATAATTTAACACTACGGCTAGAACTAAATAACGGGCTATTAATTGGAAATGTAAGAAAATAAACGACAAGAGTTTAGTCTAGCTTAATTAAGCAGCAACAGTTTAATTTATGTTGATTGACTAATTTAATTGCATGCTTCAGGAAAACATGCTATTAAAGTATAACTAATTTTAATGGTCCATCTGTTATTAAAGAGAGTAATAAATGAGCGTTGGCCTTTCCTCATTCTAAAAAATACTTTCGTTAAAGGGCAAATTTTGAAATTCCATATTTTACAAAAAAGCACGCGTATAATTACATCAAAATACTCAAGTGAACATGAGAACTCCTTTTTGAATTAAGAATCTTTTAATAGTTGCCACCAAACATACAGTAATTACTATGATGATGTTGTTATAAGAACAGATAATAACAAGAAAGCATACATGGATATGTCGCTACATTGACTAATATGTTTGTTGGCAAAAGCATTCTTCCCAGTACTTTAAATTAAAAATATAAAAGAAAGGTAAAATCATCATTGTAAGAATTCCTGAGTCCTTTTTCCAGCTATACAGCACTATCCCAGCTCATAAATACCTACAGAGTTAACACTACGTAGCCAAAGCAGAAGAAGGCCTTGTAACAATTCAAACAAATATACTAAACCGAATTACCTCCATGTGCTTACAAAATACCAATCTCGATTTTTTTTTTCCTTTAAAATTTTGTCAGGAAATTACTGATTCTTTTTTCTATTGAAAAAGAAATAAAAATGTATAATGTTTAATAGCATAGGTAGAGCAAGCTTTCCTTAAACAATAGGGTCAAAATCCTAGTCTTGACGATAGAGCAATAATACCCCATTTCTTTGCTTTTATATTTTGGGTCAATTCTAGAAGATGAAACGAGCTAAAGAAACAAAAAACATTATTATAAGAAAAACCAAGCAAAGAAAGGTAAAAAAATACTCTGAGAAGCTTAACAACAGGTCAGGATTCCCGAAAATATCTTGAATGTATTCTTTTATTCTAATTGCAAAGAGATCAAAATCTTAAGGGTGGAATCGGAATTAGAGAAATGTTTGGAAGCACTTAGGACTATGCCTAATTCTTTGCATAGTTATAGCTCGTAGGAATTTGTTAATTATGGAAGAAACATTTTGGAAACAATACAATTTTTCGTACTAAATCTTGCTTTATCCTAGTCTCATGAACTAGCATTTGAATGTCACATCTAAAATAACTTCAATCAATAAAATGTTGTTAAATTGATTCAAAAATATTGCGCTCATTTCAAATTCAAACTTTAAAGTCTAGAGCAAGGCCGTATCCAGGGGGGGGGGTTACCCGGTTTGAACCCCCCCCCGAAATTTTTGACCGACTCTAAAATAAGTAGAAAATTAGTAAAACCTAGGTAAAAATCAGTAAAATTAGTCGAAAACTGATTAAAAAATTATTAACCCCCCCCCCCCCAAAAAAAAAGTCAAAAATTAGTAAAAACCCCCCTGAACAAAATTCCTGGATACGGCCCTGGTCTAGAGTATCAGTTCCAAAATTGAATATTCTTACACATAAAGAAAACAGAAAAAGAAAAGCTTAACTCAATACTTGTTGCCTTTGCTTCCAATATGAGAAGTGTTTTGAAAGATTTACTAAGAATATAATTCTAAAATTTGAAAAATCAGCTCAGGCGAAAATTCGGGAGAAACTTCATAATATCGGCAGACCACAAGCATTCTACGGAAATTATAAGAAGCTATAAATAAGTCGTAGCCTAATATATAAAAAACACTGATGAAAGATAATTGGCTTTCCTGCTTAGTCACCTGGGCACTGGCTGGGGTCTTAGAGAGATGGGATGAGCCTTGGGGTGGGTAAACAAAAATCCCGAGATATAGGAATGTAGTCAAAACTGTTTCTATATTAATACGTATGATAAAGAAAGGAAGGTGTATGATAATATGGGAACGAAATCATTAGATACCGTCAGAAAATTCCGTCGGCCCGAGGGGGTGATTATCCAGAGATGGTAATAGATATAGCCTAATGGTAATAAAATAGTCTGCTTTAAAACATACCCAAAGACGAAGAAGGGTGGGTATTAAATACACAAGAGCCTATGAATCAAAGTGAAGTCTTCACTCTCTTTTTCTAAGAAAAATGAATTCCTCCCTCTCGCTCCTCTCTTGTACTACCTACAGCTTCACTAAGGCAAAATAATATTTTTTGATCAAGGTAAAACTAAGGTAATAAGCTGCAATTAGCAAATTAACTTGTAAGCCTATGTGCGGCAAACAAAACTTTCATGCAGTTCATGGTAACTAACGGTAAGTATAGGGAGCGACTCATGCTAATAGTAACCTTGCAGTCTGGTAATTCCAAATATGTAAAATCTATTAAATTTTAAATCTGATCGCTAAAATTTATGAGTCTGAGAAAATTTGACTAATTTTTGAAAAGGGTGAAAAACCCTCCGGAAGGGTGAGTGATATCGGTGGAAACTCCACTGTCAAATTCAGCCCATCCGAAAATTCTGGGATATGTTGGATCTGTTTAAGAATTAAATTAAACAAATAAGTTTTGTTTTAACTGAAAGTAAGGAGCGTCATTAAAACTTAAAACAAACAGAAATTATTCCGTATATGAAAGGGGCTGTCCCCCAGGGCCGTATCCAGGATTTTTTTCGCAGGGGGTTTTACTGAAAAAAATTGGAGGGGTGGGGGGGGGGGTACACAAAAGACCCTCAAAAATGCATACAAGATTTGTTTATGTCCTTATTTGTTACGCTTAACGCCCCTCCTGAACGCCTCGCTCTTTACGCTAAAATTTTTCATTATTTTATAAAATAGAGTTGGGAGACAGAGTCAAACTTTAGCGTAAAGAGCGAGGCGTTGAGTAGGGGACAGCCTTTTTCATATAAAGAATAATTTCTGTTCGTTTTCAGTTTTAATGTCGCTCCTTACTTTCAGTTAAAAAAAACTTTTGTTTTATTTAATTTCTGAACGTTTTTGAATTAATTCAGGTTTTAATTTTGGCTCAATGAACATGAATAATTAAAACAAAATTTCCATGTTAATTTTATTTATTTTGGCTAAATGGCTTTCTCAAAAGTTGTTTAATGTCATTTACGAACGTTTTTATTAGTGATGAATATACGTAACTTACAAATTAACTTACATAACGAAGTTCTATATTCGTATATTTTTGTTACGTTTATTAGGGGGCTCGCCTCCTAGTCAATACCTCGCTCTTTAAGTTAAAGTTTGATTTTTTTCCAATTCTTTAAGAATGACCGCTTAATCACAAAGGCCGTTAATTAGAATAATTAGCTCTTATGAAAGTACTAAACAGAACTTAAGCGTAAAGAGCTAGGTATTGACTAGGGGGCGAACCCAATCATATGCGTAATAGTTTCTGTTCTTTTAAGTTTTTATGTGGAAAAGTTTTCATTTGAAAACTTCTTTTTTTTATTTAATTTCTGAGTGTTTTTTTTTTAAATAATGCTGGGAAATCCGGCGCTCCCTTCATAGCAATGTCCCTTCTCCCATGAAAACTTCCTCCATAGAAAGATCCTCCCCCTTAGACTTAGACTCCCAAAACTTAGTAAGAATTTCCTCATTTAAAATGTCTACATTTCAATATTTTGAACTAAAATTCTGCATGATACTGGAAAATTTGAGGTCTGAGTGAAGATTGTGATTTAACTAAGACAGTAGCCTATTTGCCTTGTTTTCGTGAAATATAACATTTTCATATTAACTTGAACCTAGACTAAGGGAGGCGCTGCCTTTTGTTGGGCGTTTAAATTGACTGTTTTTTCTTTTCAGTGGATGGCAGAGTGTATCTAGCAACTTTCCTAATATTAAAAAAAAAAATGATTTAAAAGAATAAAATTAATTTCTTGGATTATCTCAGGTCCTAGCAGGTCAATTGAATCAGACGCATGTACACAGAAGACGAAGAGGGGATTCTGGGATGTCTCAATATGCGTAAAATTCTTTCCTTATTTATTCTCTTATATTTTTTTTTGAATATCTTGCATTTAAATGGGTATGTTGTACCCATCTAAAATATCTACAGCTCAGGCTTAGGGCGCAGGCTTAGTGGGTAGTCTTAAAGAATAGGCTCAAAGATAGTTAGGATTTTGGATAGTCTCTAACTTCTAAAACAAACATTTTCGTAGGTTCACTTTTAAAATTCACGCTTTTCATTTTCAAAGAACATTTCTTAAATGAAAAAGTTTGTCAAATAGGAATATTTCTCAAAGAAAGTTTCTCAATGAAGTTTTAATTAGTGGTAAAAATGACTCAGGGAGAGACACTTTAAATAGACTTTCTCAAAGTAAAGTTCAATTCATATTAGTTTAATATGAATAGTAACACACACACAGAGAATTAAATCACAAACACCTAAAATCATAAGTTCCTAAATCAGGAAAGAATCTAAGAACCGTGCAAGTAACCAGTTTATTTTTTGAATCTAATTATAACATATTAAATATTACAACAAATTTCAATAATAATTTAAGGCGAATTTTATTAAATTAGAAAATTCAGTTGAAAATATTCTTCTCCCTCTTAAATATACAGCTTTTTCAGCAAGGTTGAAAAAGACCCAATCCAGAACTAACAATCATTTTAAAAATTAGCATATCAAGCAAAAGACTGGGAACAGGGCCGGTGGGCTTACACTTGTCATTTTTAATTTCAGCACATATGTTATGGGGAGAATAAATTACAAAATATTAAAAAAAAAATGTGGTACTGTTCTATTAACCGGACTCTTTTTATATCTCAAACGTGAGCGCGTTGAAAAACCCGTTTTTTAACTGGATGATACAAGACACCACTGTAAAGAAAGACAATGTATAGCCTGGTTTTAATTGCATATACGATATTTAAAGTGTTTTTTTTTGGGTGGGGGGAAGTTACCTAGGTTAGGTTACGTATTTAATATATGCTATGCTTTGCCCCCCCCTAATGGTCAAATATAGAGCCCAAATTTGTTTCTAAGCTATTATATAGTCATCCTATTTTATTTTATTTCATTAGCATTTTAACCAAACTAGCACTATATAAAAGAGTCTGGTTAATAGAACAGTACCCAAAATGTGAGCAAAACGATAACCAACAGTAACTAATGATTGACTAATTCATTTTATAATAGGAAATTGACCATAATTTAGAGAATTTCCTTTCTGAAGGCTGTTACACAGTACAATTTAAAACACCAATGCTGGCGTTGACAATTACTTATAAGTAGTTTTGTCTATTCGAGCAGCAGGTATTGCGGCTGAATTGTTCCGTTCAATTGTGTATAATTTTCTCAAAGAACTTAATTAGAATTCTTATTAGGTGGGCTAACAGAGTTATAAATCATATGAAACTGGCAGTTGATGGCGAATTCTAGGCAAGTTCACAGAAGTTAATTCCGTACTGAATTTTATTTATGGTTTTCTTGGCGGCAAAGTTCTCTCACCATGAATGAATTTCAAGCTGCCGCATTTTGAAGGATTTACAGATGACAAGTTTTTTCATTGGATTCGCATAAGTCGTTAGTCCACAGTTGACTTACTTTCCTAATTAAAGTATTACTTACATTGTCTTAGCCTAAAGGAATTTCAGCCATCGCAAAAGAGGGTTTCATGCTTATTCGAATTTGATCAGCCAATCAAAACGATCTAAAGAAAATGGGTGGAGCTTCTGGTAATAATGGCGGACTCGGAGATGAAAAGGAAAGGAAAAGTAAAGGGGAGAACTCGTAGAAATGTGTTATGCTTTCTGGAAATCTACTGGGATCATTTTTCTCAAGGCTGACGTTTTTGTCAATATTGGTTCCAAAATATGTTCCAGTCTGATGTTTAAGTCTCGTTTTCACTTGATTAATGAGCACCTTTGAAAGATACACTGACACTAGATAATCAAATACGTGAGAGGCTTTTTTGGGAGAGATAAGCTTGAACGTAACAAGAAACACATTCGAATATAACATGATTTAATTAAGAAAACCTGGAACTCTGACAAACTATAAACTTGATCAATGGCATAACTTGCCATAAAGCTGGGTTTATGCTCTCTCCCCGACATTTTAATTTTAACCCTATTTCAATAATTGCTTAAATAAGCAAAGAAATGTGAGTAAGCTATCTATATAGATTATTTGCATCCTGATATATCTGGAACCTAGTGTAATAATATACGGATAGAATAATAACAGATAGGATAAATCGTAAGTCTGACTATAGCTGCTATTGCTATAACTACTATTACTACTACTACTAACAACTTGCTACAACACCAAGCCGCTGGAGGCTAACACAGCTACGCACACTCTTCATCCATCCATATCTATTGAGAGTCTCCCTCTTTGCACCCTCCCAAGAAGTTTTCGTTTCCACTAAATCTTTCCTTGCGAAATCCTCCTAACCCCTTTGGGGACGACCTGGTCTCCGTTTGGTCCTAGACGGTTGGCCAACAAAGATAAACTTTGGCAATCTGTCATCCTTCATAGACAGAACGTGTCCTAGCCATCTCATTCTTTATAAAATTAAATAGAAAAAAACTTGTATCAAATATAAGCTTTTTTGAAGTTCTAAAAAAAAATTTGCGTAAATAGTGAGGTATTGAGGAGGGGGCAACCATCCTTATATACACAGTAATTTCTATTCGTTTTAAGTTTAATGTTGCTCTTTATTTTCAGTTGAAAAAACTTGTTTTTTTTATTTAATTTCTGATCGTTTCAAAAATAATGCCAGGAAATCCAGCTAACTCTCTGTGGAAAATTCCCTTCCCTTACGAAAAGTTCCTTCATGGACAAATCCTTCCACTCAACTCCCCTCCCGTCCGCCAGAAAAATCCTCTTACCCCCAAAAAATGTGTGTATACGTCCCAATAACCAATACTATATCTAAACAATTGGCAAAGTCCATAGCTTGCAGCATAGCCCTCCAGTGCGTAATTTATTCAAAACCCTGGGGGGGGGCAAAGTTTGAGCCAATTATCCTAGATCAGGTGAAAATGACTGTGAAAACTGAAAAATGAGCCATATAGTACCACGAAGTAAAGATATCCTAAAAAAATTGACCTGTTTCTGTAGATGCTTGGGTCATGCAGGCTTATCTTAGTTTTGACAAGATTTTTGAAGTAACTAAATTTCAGCGGGGGCGGGACTGGGGTATAGGGGAATACTATTTAGGTCTTTTAACTATCTTGAACAAAATGGTTATCTCAAAATTTTGATCGGGTGACTTTGGGAAAAAAGGAGCGTGAAAGAAGGTTAGCTTCCCTCCAATATTTTTGTTCACTTAAAAAGGGCACTAGAACTTTTGATTTCGGGTCAAATGATCTCTGTCCCGATCTTCTATGATCACTGGTTCGATACGATCACTTGTTCGATATGCAAAATTCCACATTTTTGTATATAGGAGATTGAAACATATATCACCGAGTTGTCTGCTATGCTGAACCTGATGTTGTGATTTTCATTAAGATCACTCGATGTTTTTGAAGTATTTCCCCCCTTTTTAAAAAATTAAGCAAATTTTTCAGGTTCGTAACTTTTCATGTATAACATTAAACTTGATGAATTTCATACATTTTAAATAAGCAACAATATTGGGTACTGTTGCACTAATTGGTACACAGCGCTATAGACTGTCCAAGGAATGCAGTCATGGAGACTCGTAAAGCTGGTAATTGCTATCTAAATTGATCGCAAAGTGTGGTTTCTCATTGAATTTACAATATTTAAATTGTTGTTTTTTGGGGCTTAGGGGGGGGGGGGGAGAAAGCTACCTAGGTTAGGATAGGTTATGTATTTAATACATGGTATGATTTACCCCTCCCCCCTAATGGGCAAATATATGACCCAAATTCGTATCTGAACTATAATATATTCATCCTGTTTTATTTCATTAGCATTAACCAAACTTGACTTCTTTCGTGTGTACCATTAAGTGCAACAGAACCCAATATTTGATTCGTTTGATGTATCTATTGTTAACAATGCTCTGTTTCTTACAGTTTTGGTTATTATTGAGCCACATCGCGCCTTACTTACAGTTCGTTACCACAAATTGTTTGTTTAGCTTAACATCACTTACCTGGGTAGTATTATTAGTAAAGGTGGTGAATACAGTGAAGATATAAAAAGTAGAATACCGACCGACGGCCCTTGATGTTTTTTCAAAGTTGAAAAAAATTTTGATGAATAGGAAGATTAGTCTTCGAACTAAGGCTAGAATATTGGAAGCAAAGCTAATAATAGTTGTTAAGTATATGATTCGGAAACGTGGGCGCTTCGGAAGGCAGATGAAGACTTGTTAAGTGTTTTCCAGAGGAAATACGGGTAGTTTTACTACCTAATTGACTGACCATATGTGAAATATAAGTTTTGTGGAAAATATGGTCCTATCCCACTTTCTAGGGCTATAATGAGAGGGGTTTCAGATGGCTAGGACATACTTTACGAATGAAAAACAAGAGATTGCCAAACATTGTTCTTTTTGGTCATCCGTCTTCGGTGAACAGGGAAGCAGGTTGTCTCCGAATGGAACAAGAAGGGGTTGTAAGGAAGGATATTAAAGAAATTTAAGCTTCTCGGGAAGGGTAAAGAGAGAATTTTGAACAGACTTGGGTGGAGATTTTGCGCAGCTGTGTTGGCCTAAGGTGGCTTGATGCAATCATTCACGCTTTGCAATTATTTATCTTTAGCGGTCTTTTGCAAATAGCCCATTTGACGGGTTTCGTGACTGGTTTCCTTGATATAGTCTATGGCGATGGGCCCGCATAATGCACCAGTACCGAATAAGCCTAATAAGAAAAAGTATATTTTTTTCATTTAGAAAGTTAAGGATTGCAATGCTCAGAGCAAAAGAGGGGCCCAACCATTTCGAAAAGTTTGGGTTATTCTTACAGCCTAAGTTTTAACAGCTGAAGCACATTGTTATCCACAGCGTTAAAGGAATCTCAGATTTAGTATAAACTAGAACTCTCAACAATTTCGTGAAAAACAAGGGAATTTTGTGGAGTTCTCCAGATCCATATGGAGGAGAGATTTTCCCTAGATACTCCCGAGAAATATATTATACTTTCGAGATATAAATATATATATTTTTGAGAAATATATTAGAACCAAGCAATGTCCTCCGGATGTGTTAAATATTATATTCTTATGCTTATCTCTGCCGGGGTTAAAGGGTTGGGGACATCCGCTGGAATGAATTTCCAGGGGATGGCCCCCACCCTTCAACCCTTCAATGGGAGAGAATGGGTCAGGAATTAGTTTTGTAATTTGTGACCAATTCTCTCCCATACTTTATTGTAATGTTTGCGCCTTGGGGTAATTGTTTTCTTAACCATACTTGTGCAAAAATTGAATTTTTTCATAAAGCTTGTAGGGCTGAGAGAGTAGTAGTCATCACCCTCATATATTGAAACTTTTGAATGGGATAAAAAGGGACATACACGAACAAAAAGTGTTTTTCTGTGTAACTAAAAAGTGATATAACACCGTGAAACAAAAAGAAAGTAACCAGTATCTGAAGGTGTTTTCGAATCCTCAAGTCTTTAAGCTGTTTATTCTGAAGTTTCAATACTATTGGTATATCAACTTAGCTCCAGCAAGAATGTACAAACAAGGAAGATGGGGAATAATTTTATTTGGTAGTATTTCGCCTTGCGATGGAACGCAAGGTGCTGAAGAAAACTTCTGAAATCTTTTATATGCATACAAATAGACATATATATATATATATATATATATATATATATATATATATATATATATATATATATATATATATATATATATATATATATATATATATTTATTTATTTGATATCAAAACCATTTAGTTGATACAGTGGCGTAGCAAGGTCTTGTGACACTCAGGGTGGAATTTCAATTTGCAACCCCCCCCCCCCAACCAACAAACATTTAAACATTGTTGAGTCATATTTGTTTATGGTGGAAACATACAATTTAAAAAAAGCTATTTGAAGTGTTTAAAATAAGGAGTGAAAGGAAAAGTAAATTGCGTACTGTATAACATTGGTATGTAAACTTTTAATGTAATGGCTGACATACATTTAAGCAAAACACAACATTTTTATACATATTAACATTATTATTGCAACATTAAACAACACCATTTTAATTCGTGGCTTACATTAAGTAAGGCTAGAATGGGCAGGGGCTTTTAATACAAACGTTTTAAGAGGATTAATTAAAAAAAAACTTTCCGAAAAATAAGTTTTTCAAAGAAAAGTAAAGGCCATTTTAAACTTAAGCTCTGCAGATACAAATGCCTGTTAAAATTCAAACTCAAAACGACAAGAAATTACTATTAAAGAATAAATGAAACCCAAAACGAACAGAAATTAACCAAACAATCATAGCAAAAAACATACAACAAATAATAATATAATTGAATAAATAGATCTTAAAGCGAGTAATGCTTAGATTGAATATAAAAATCAAGCTTAAAACGATAAAAAATATTTTCCTATTAAAGTATAAATGAAACTTAAAACGAACAGAAATTAAAAAAAACAATCAATGCAAAGAAACATACTATAGATATTAATGTAAATTAACAAATAAATCTTTAAACAAGCTAAATTTAAATTGAATATGCAAATCAAGCTTGAAACGAACAAAAAATAATACAAAAAAGAGTTTGGGTATCACCTCCTTCTCTCACTGTAAAAGTTTAAAACCTACTGCGTAATTGGCGCTTTACTAAAAACCAATTTTATGACAAATATTTTCTCTTGTACTTAATATTAAAAATAATCATTAAAATTATAGTAACAATTGGACCTGATGAGCTTTCAGCACTTAATATCATTATACATCAAATATTCAGTTTAATTTATTAGCTCTTTTTAAAGTTGTTCAAGACGAATATAGTATCACTAAAAACAAGTGTTTGGATACTGCCTCCTTCTTTAACTGTAAATAAAAACCAAAAGCCTACTGCGTCATTGGCGCTTAACTGAATTAAATAAAAAAAAAACAAGTTTTTTTAACTGAAAGTAAGGAACGACGTTAAAACTTAAAACGAACAGAAATTATTCCGTATATGAAAGGGGCTGTCCCCTCCTCAACGCCTCACTCTTTACGCTAAAGTTTTTCTTTTTATAAAAAAAATAGAGTTGTGAGAAAGTCAAACTTGATCGTAAAGAGCGAGGCGTTCAGGAGGGGACAGCCCCTTCCATAAATGGAATATTTTCGGTTCGTTTTAAGTTTGAACATCGTTCCTTGCTTTCAGTTAAAAAAAAACTTGGTTATTTATATTTAATCTTTGAGCTTTTATAAATTAATACAGGTTTTAATTTTGGATCCCCGTACATGAATAATTAAAAAAAATTGTATATTAATTTTACTCTTATTTGATTAAATGGCTTTCTCGAAACGTGTTTAATATTATTTACGAAAGTTTTTATTAGTAATAAATACATGTAACTTACGAATTAACTTACTTAACGAACCTCTATATTCTTGTATTTTTAATACGTATATTAGAGGGTTTGCCCCCTAGTCAATACCTTGCTCTTTAAGCTAAAGTTCGAATTTTGTTTCAATTCTTTAAAAATGACCCCTTAACCACAAATGCCGTTAATTAGAATAAATAGCTCTTATGAAAGTACTAAATAATCTTTGGCTTAAAGAGCGAGGTATTGACTTGGGGATGAACCCAATCATATACATACCGTTTTCTGTCGTTTTAAGTTTTGATGTTGCTCCTTACTTTCAGTAAAAAAACTTGTTTTTTTTATATATAATTTCTGATCTTTTTTTTAAATAATGCTGGGAAACCCAGCGCACCCTTCATAGCAATGTCCCTTCTCCCATGAAAACTTCCTTCATGGTAAGATCCTCCCCAATAACCCCCGACCCACTCCCCCCCCCACTACCAGAAATAATCCCCTCTGAAAACGTCTGTATACTTCCCAATAACCAATACTATATGCAGACATTGGGCAAAGTTCATAACTTTCAGCCCTCCCCCCGGAGACTTTGAGGGAATAAGTCATCCTAAAAGACATAGTTATCATATTTTTCAACCATTTTGAACAAAATGGCACTCTCAAAATTTTGATCAGGTGACTCTGGGAAAAAAATGAGCGTCGGAGGGGGCCAAGTAGGCCTCAATTTTTTTGGTCACTTCAAAAGCGTACTAGGATACTTTAATTACTGCTTCAATAAGCCCTCTCCCGATATCCTAGGATCACTGGATCGATACGATCAACCCTGGGAGAAAACCAACAAACAAACAAATAAACACGTCTCAGTGATTACTATTCTGGCAAAAAATGTAAAATCTTACATTTTTGTAGATAGGAGTTTCGATCCTCTGAAATGAAGTTCTGTAATACGCTGAATCTGATCGTGTGGGTTTCTTTAAAACTCTATGGCGTTTAAGGGGTCTTTTCCCCTGTTTTCGAAAATCAGCCAAATTTTCTCAGGCGCTTAACTTTTGATAGGTAGGACTAAACTTGATGAAACTTATATATTTGAAATCAGCATTAAAATCTGTTCTTTTGATGTATCTATTGGTATCAAAATTCCGTTTTCTACAGTTTCGGTTACCATTGAGCCCGGTCGCTCTTTACTTACAGTTCGTTACCACGAACTGTTTGAAACGAATTATATTGCAAATATTTTCTTTTTCAGTTCTTACAGCATTGAAAATAAAAATGAAAATACAGTGAAATAAATTCTTGAACGGATGGATCTTTCTACAATTAAGTAGGTTTTAGACTTTTACAGTGATAGAAGGAGGTGATACCCAAACACTTGTTTGTAGTAACTTTGGTTCGTTTCAAGCTTTATTTGCAGATTCAATTTAAGTTTCACTCGTTGTAAGATTTTTTTATTAATTTACATTTAATATCTATTGTATGTTTGTTTTCATTGGTTGTTTATTCAATTTCTTTTTGTTTTAAGTTTCATTTATACTTCAATAGGAAATTTTTTTTTTTAATCTTGATTTTAATATTCAATCTCAGCATTACTCCCTTTAAGATGTATTTATTCAGTTATATTATTGCCTGTTGTATGTCTTTTGCTATGAATGTTTATTTAATTTCTGTTCGTTTTGGGTTTCATTTATTCTTTAATAGTAATTTTTGATAGTTTTGAGTTTGAATTTTAACGGGTATTTGTATATACTGAGCTCAAGTTTAAAATGGCCTTTACTTTTATTTGAAAAACTTATTATTCGGAAAGTTTTTTTATAATTAATTTTGGTTCGTTTTTGATTGCAAAAAGTTTCAAGTTTTTAAGAATTCCTTATTTCAAAATCAAACTTTTTCCTTAAATTCTTTATTTAAAAAAAAAATCAAATGTACATCAAATTATCAAAACTGGTAACAAAGTAACAATATTAAAGTGAAAAAATGGGTATTTGTCAACCTCGGAGTTTTTATTATCTGATGTTTGAACTATTTTTAACAAAATGGCTACATCAAATTTATTATCGGATGGGTTCGGGGAAAAAGGGCGAGGGGGGGGGATCGGGCTAATTAACCTTCGGTCTCTTTTTACTCTTTAAAAGTGAACTAGAACTTTCTATTTTCAATCAGATGAGCCCTCTCTGAAGTTTATACGAGCATACCTTCTATAAGAACCATATATATCCCCAGAGTATAACTTACAACCCCTGTCCCTTGTCCCTGGGGGGTTGTGTAGACCCCGGAGTTTTAATGTATGATGTTTCAACTGTTTTTAACAAAACACTCACCTCAAATTTTTATCGGACTGGTTTATCCACCCGATAAACCCAAAGGTGTGAAGAGTGGGAGGGGCTAGTTGCCGTCCAATCTTCTTTCACTCTGAGAAAATGAACTACAACTTTAAATTTCCATCCAAATGAACACTCTCTGAAGTTTATACGAGCATCCCTTTCATAAGAACCATATATGGCTCCAGGAAATAGCTTACAATGCCTGCCTCCCTGGCCCTGGGGGGTTGTGCCGACACCGTAGTTTTTTTTTTATCTGACCTTTGAACTATTTTGAAAAAATGGCTCTCTCAAAGTTATAATCAGATGGGTTTGAGGAAAATAGGGCATGGACAGGGGGGTTAGCTGCCCTCTGGTCTCTTTTGACTCTTAAAAAGTGAACGAGAACTTTCTATTTCCAATCATATGAGCCGTCTTCAAATTTTATACGAAAATCCCTTCCATAAGACCCATATTAGCCCCCAGAGCAATACTTACAATGCCTGCCCCGCGCCCTAGGGGGTGTGTTGACACAGGAGTTTTTCTTGTCTGATCTTTGAACTATTTTTAACGAAATGGCCATACGTAAAGGAGTTTTTGTTATATGATCTTTGAAATATTTTTTAAAAAATGGCTAGCTCAAATTTTTTATCAGATGCATTTGAGGAAAAAGGGATTGGGCGGCTAGTTGCCCTCCGATCACTGTTGACTCTTAAAAAGTGAATTGGAACATTCTATTTCCAATCAAATGAGCCCTCTGTAAAGTTTATACGAGCAGCCCTTCAATAGCAATCATATATGCGCCCGGGGCATAAATTACAACGCCTACCCCCGGACCCTAGAGGGCTGTGTCCACACCGGATTTTTTTGTTATCTGAACTTTGAACTATTTTTAACAAATAGTCGATCTCAAAATTTTTGTCAGATGCATTTAGGACGTGGAGGGGGGAGGGGGGGGGGCTAGTTGCCCTCCGATCTCTTTTGACCCTTAAAAAGTGAACAAGAACTTTCAATTTCCAATCAAATGAGTCCTCTCCGAAGTTTATACTAACATCTCTTCTAACTATATATGCCTCTAGAGCATTACTCATAAAGCCTTCCTCCGGGCCCTGGGGAATTGCGTTGACACAGGATTTTTTTTTATCTAACCTTTGAACTATTTTTAATGAAATGGTTATTATAAAAATTTCATCGGATGGGCTTGGGGAAGAAAGGGTGTGTGTGGGGGGGGGGGGGTATAGTTTCCTTCGGATATCTTTTGGCGCTTAAAAATTTTTAACTTTCAATTTCCAATCAAATGAGCCCTCTCTGAAGTTTAAACAGAGTATCCCTTTCATAAGAACCATATACGCCCCCAGGACAACACTTACAACACCTATCCCCCGGGCCTTGGGGGAGTTTTTGCTATCTAATTTTTGAACAATTAAAAAAAAAACTGGCTATCTCAAAATTTGTAGCGGATGGGCTTGGGGAAAAAGGGTGTGAGGGGGGGGCGCTTGGTGCCCTTAACTCTCTTGACTCTTAAAAAGTGAACTAGAACTTTCAATTTCCAATCAAATGAGCCCTCTATGAAGTTTATACGAGCATCCCTTTCATAGGAACCATACATGCTCTTAGGGCATAACTTAGAACACCTTCTTCTGGGCCTTGGGGGGTTGTATTGACACCGGAGTTTTTCTTATCCGACCTTTGAACTATTTTTTTAAATAAAATCTCTATCTCAAAATTTTTATCAGATGGGTTTGGAAAAAGAAGACGTGGGGAGGGGCTAGCTGCCCTCGGATCTCTTTTGACTATCAAAAAGTGAGCTCGAATTTTCAATTTCCAATCAAATGAGCCCTCTCTGAATTTTATACGAGCATTCCTTCCATAAGAACCATACATGCCCCCAGGGCATAACTTATAATCCTTGCCCCTGAAGACTATGAGCGGAGTGTCCTGCTCAAAGATATAATTTCCAGAACTTTCAAATACGTTGAACAAAATGGCTATATAAAAATTTTTATTGGATGTGTTTGGGGAAATAGTGGGCGTGGAAGGGGTGTTACTTTCCTTCCAATCACTTTTGACTATTAAAAAGGGAACTAGCCATTTAAATTTCCAATCGAATGAGCACTTTCAGAAGTTTCTACGACAACGTTTTCAATAAAAACCTTATATACCCACAGCACATAACTTACAAGCCTTGCCCTGAGGGCTGTAGGGGGGGGGGGTTGTTATCCTCAAAGACCTAATTTCCTGAATTTTACACTACGTTGGACAAAATGGTTATCTCAAAATTTTGATCGTGAGAGGGGTTAGTTGCCCTCCAATCACTTTCGACTATTAAAAAGGGCACTAGCTCTTTGAATTTCCAATCGTATGAGTCCTTTTTGAAGTTTCTACGACAAAGCTTTCTTTTTATTTGGAAATCAACTACGCTGAACGAAATGGCTATCTAAAAAATTTTGATTAGATGTGTTTGAGGAAATGGTTGCCATGAACGGGGTATTATTTGCGTTCCAACCACTTTTGAACCTTAAGACGAGCGTTAGAACTATTAGTTCGCAATTGAACGAGCACTCTTTGATGTTTCTAAGACAACCCCTTCCTTCTGAAGTGCCTCTGGGAAAAGAAATAAATAATAATAAAAATTGGAGCCATATTGGCCTTTACTATAGGCAACGCTATAGTGTTACCTCTGAGCTACAGAAATGGCTCTAGCCTTCGTATTTTACTATAGGCCTATCTATGTTTTTTCTACTTTGACTTCAAACACGTAGGTGATTGAATGATATATATATATATATTTTTTTGTATCTGTACGAATTTAACAAAATGTTCTGTATTTAAAACCTCTGTTTTCTTTCAGAACCTCTTCTTTCTAACTTTGTTTTCTACAAACTTAGGAATAGCCTCATCAAAATCTATCTTTTTTGCTACACTGTTTTCAATACATAGCATAGCTAAGCTTGATAGTCGAGCTTGGCTCATAGTAGATCTGAAATGACTTTTAATAAGCTTGAGTTTAGAAAAACTCCTCTCGATAGAAGCAACAGAGACACATAATGTCAGGTAAGACCTTAATGCTAAAGTTAGATTAGGAATAGATTCTGGAAGCTCATATACAACTATAAACTGCAGTAGTCTCAAAGAACTCCACCTCAGAGCCACTTCTTCAGGAACAATTGCCGCTTGGCATCGATGCTCACAATTACACTGAGCGTAAACGTGTTCAAATGAAATTCTTTACCACTAGTCACAAGAGAATATTTGATGAAATGAAATAGTCTTATAAACATTATGCTTTTATTAGTATAGAAAGAAAGGTCAGCAATTCAATGATCTATGTCTGGTTTTTGATACGTAGTAAATAAATGAGACAAAAACTTTGGAAAGTAGTGACAAAACTACGTCAAGTTAAGTGAAAGTGATAGTTACTAGGGGTGGATTGTCACTAGTGATAAATCACTAGGGGTGGCAACCCTGAACGAAAAGGGATTTTTGGGTAACCCATCTTTTTTGAGACACATTTTTGGGGAAATCCCCAAAAATTTGGAGATAGTGGAAGCACTGGCATTTTCAGCCAAAATCTGCCAACAAATTTTACTCGGTCAAGCAAACTGCCAAGTAACATTGCTACTATGCTACCCCTTTTTTTGCACGGCGGAGCATAACTTGTGTTTTGACAGCTTTTCTTTGAGCAAAAATTATTTTTATAGGTAAAAATTGCATTTTCAGACAAAATCTGCCAACAATTTTGAAAACTGCCAAGTAGCATAGCCACTGCTACCCAACTTTTTGCACAGCGGGCCCTAATCAATCATAAATCCTTCTAGACCAACTTTTGTCACCCCTCCAGGGCTGGAACCTGGGGAGGTCTACCTCCCCCTCCCCGCGCCCCCTTCCTAAGCTACTGAGTTGAAATCATCCCTATGCAATCGCAGGATTGGGGAATTTTTCAATTGCTCAGTTTTACTATAAAAAAAAAAAAAAGTTTTCTTGAAGTGCATTGAGCTTCATAATTTTCATTTTACGGCGTTAAAAAGCCTTTAAAATTTAGAGCACAATTCTAAGAAATTGAATTTAGTTTTTATGAGACAAGTAAAATTACTGGTATTGCAGACTTCTGAATCGCTATTAGTTGTTGTAACTTAGGTGTTTATTATCAGTAAGTTTATAGTTTCGATTTCACGGAAGGAGCGTTGCGGTAAAATTAGCCTATAAAAATTCTTGCAGACACAAAAAGACGTTTATTTATAATTTTTAGAAGATATTATCGAAAAACTTTTATTCAAATCAGGCTATCAAGATACCAAGTGTTGTCAAACGCCTAAACAATGTCGGTTATTTATTTATTTCTAATTGTTATTATGTTTTTTTTGTACCGTTACTTTGGTTTGTTAGGCAACTTAATATTGAAGGGTTCAATCGCTTAAAAAAAGAAGGGGTTTATTTTCTTTTTTTAGGGCTATTATGTTTTTTTTTTGTTTTTTTTTAAGAAGAACATCAAGCAAATTTTCTCTACTCTCTAAATCATCGTCTCTAGAAAATGTCCATATTCCTTATTATAGGATACAGAGTGCCCCATGTCAATTGAAAAAAGACTACAAAGAAGTTTAGATAACAATTATACACAAGAAAAATTGTTGCTTATCGTGTTTCCAAATTGATTAGTTTGGCAGCTCAAAATTTGTTAGCATAAGAAACATTTTATTGCATGGGTGCAATAAAATGTTTGGAAACACCATAAGCAACAATTTTTCTTGTGTATACATTGTTATCTAAACTTCTTTGTAGTCTTTTTTTCCATTGACATGGGGCACCCCCCCCCCAAAAGAATAGATGCGATATTGATATAAAAAATATAACCATGAAATTTAGAATTTCTGAAAACCAATTGTTTTAACTTTAAAAGTACCCAACAGAAGCTCTAGCATAAGGAAATTTGGACAAAGAGGGAAACATGTCCCCGGAAACACATCAAAAAAGGGGGAAAACATAACCCAAAAAAGATTTGGTCTTGATGAAAGTTCCATAAGAACATGTTTGAATGCCTAAGATTCTCTTTGCACAATTTTCCAGTCCCTAACTACGAAAGTAAGAACATTTGTATTTTTCGTGCTGCCGGTGTGTGTTTGTGTGTGAGTGTGTTTGTTTCATCAAGGATGACCGCGAAGAACCAGTAGTCATAAAAATTTGAAAGAGGTTTTATATGAATGAGGATCGGGAGTTTTAGTGGAGAAAATGCCTTTCTAATGCCATGAATTCTAGTGCCTTTATAACAGAAGAGAAAAATTAGTACGTTGTGACATGTTTAATGAACATTGTGAGTAAATGCAGTCCTGCATGAATGAAGGACGCTATGCTATCTTCCCCATAACAAACAATTCGTGGTAACGAACTGTAAGTGAGGTGTGATGCGGCTCAATAGTAGCCGGAAGTCTAAAAACGGAATTTTGACATCAATAAACATATTAAAGGAATTGGCTTATTATGCTGATTCTAAATATATAAGATTCATTAAGTTTTATGTTGCTAATCGATAGCTAGGATCCTGAGAAAATTTGCCTTATTTTCGAAAAGGGGAAAAACACCCCCTAAAATTTAATGAATCTTAATGAAAATCACACCTTCAAATTCAGCATATCTGAAAACCCTGTTTTAGAATTTTTGACCTCTCATCTGCAAAAGTGTGGATTTTTCTATTTTTTGCAAGAAGTATGAACACAGATGTGTCTTTATTTATTTATTTTTTGTTTTTGTTTTCCCGAGGGGTGATCACGTCTAACCAATAATGGAAACATATCGGGAAAGATCTCATGCGATCGGAAATTAAAAATTCTGGTGCCGTTTTTAAGTGACCAAAAAGATTGGAGGGCAACTAGCCCCCCCCCCCAAGCCCATTTTCCCAAAGTCTTCTGGTCAAAATTTTGAGATAGCTATTTTGTTCAGCATAGTAAAAACATTTAATTACTATGTGTTTGAGGTTGACTTTACCTCCCACAGTTCTCGGGGAATGGGGTACAAGCTATAAGCCTTGCCCATTATTTACGTATAACACTGGCTATTGGGAGCTATACAGATACTTTTCGGGGGGGGGGGGCATTTTCTGACAGGGGGATTACACGGGTTTCCACGGAGGATTTTTTCGTAGGGGAAAGGATCTTTCATGGAAGGGGAGCTGGATTTCCCAGCACTATTTAAAAATGCTCAGTAATTAAATAGAAAAACACCAAGTTTTTCAACTGAAAGTAAGGAGCAACATTTAAACTTCAAACAAACAGAAATTTTTACGAATATGAGGGGGCTGCCCCCTCCTCAATACCTTGCTCTTTACGCTAAAGTGTTCCTGAACTTTAAAAAAAAGGTTCATTATTCTAATTAAATGACCCTTGTGTTTCATGAGTCATTCTTAAATAATTGGAACAAAAAGTCAAGCTTTAGCATAAAAAGAGAGGTGAGATGAGGGGGCAACCCTCTCATATTCGCAATAGTTTCTGTTCGTTTTAAGTTATAATGTTGCTCCTTACTTTCAGTGTAAAAAAAACTAGTTTTTTTATTTAATAACTAGTGAACTTAGCTCAGTCCCAGAGATTCAGTCACAGATTTTGCATTCAAGTCCAGTGGACATTGTCAGCCATGCGTCAACCCAAAATCAATCCAATCTTTCATCCCTTAATTCTGTCACTATCTACCTTAGGAATGACACCCTATAGTCCCTATAGTCCAGATGTTGAAAATGTGAAACCTACAACAACGGAATGGGGCAGGCACGAGAATTAGGCTACACTCCCTAAATCAACCATGCTGATTCGAAAAATACCAACGACACCTGCTTCCGAGGGGTGGAACACTCCAAAACTTGACACTTTATTACACTTTTAGTGTTTCATGCAAGGAAATGCATCTTCCACAAAGTTTGAGGTGCAGTTTTCTGATTAAACACGAGACACAAATGCCTAGAGGCCAGAATATCTTCAAAAAAAACTAAGACGATTAGTTAGCTAAATTGGTAGCAATGACACAGGTAAAAAAAAAAAAAAGTCAGAACTAACACTGTTTTTTTAATACTCACACTCCCAAATTCATTACGGTTTTTTTTCCTAGCATCCCTCCATTTCAAGTCACGCTCAATTATTCCTCGGCTGAATCAGCTCGGCCTCGCAGCACTTCCCAAAACAGGAGCACAAAATACATCAACCTGTATCTGTACATGGAGATTTTTGTCCACAAGATTTACACTTGCAATATGGCGAAGTTTTCTAATAGTGGATGGCCAAGCAGAAATGGTTGATTTAATGGGCACTTTCCATCTGTCCTCCGTCTCCCATCCTAAATCAAGCGGAGAAAAGGTTAGAGGGGCGAGGCATAAGGGCCTACAGAATAATGAACCACTGGTAAATGAACCTTTTTACATGTAAGGAATACGAGTCGTCGGTTGGAGGTAGGCTTTTCAGCGTTTTCCGGCGAGGGAACAAGTGATCGCGGAGGTCATTCAAAGCTGAAAATTCTTCTGATTTTCTGTATGCGGCGATCAAAATCTCGCGACACAGCTTCACAATATCTTCCTCAGCTTCGTTTACTCGGTCGATTTGTTCCAAAATTTGGTCAGTAAGAGCAGATTTTTGAGATAACCACGACACAGCTGCTCTAAGGGTCATCTTCTTTCCTTTGGAGAAAATGAAACTCACAGTATCACAACCGGTGAAAGAGTGCAGAAACACAATTGAATTCACTAGAGACGATGGGAGTCTATTTGCAAGTTCTGTGATTGAAATGACTTTGTCCTGCAAGCGAACCAAAACATTAGGGGTGGCATGGATTTGTTTTTCAATGGTCTTAAGAGACTGAAGTAAGATGAACACGATGTCTGTGTCATTTGCTTCCAAGATTACATAAGTGCTCCCTGTCCTGGCACAGAATACCGTTCGAAGAGCGACACGGGTATCCGCTTCTTGATTTATGCTGCTCAGTTCATTTGAAAATCTCTAGCAGTATACAGTCTGGTTACCTGGAAGCAGCTGAACTACTCCAGTTCTATCTGCATATCCTCTTGACAGGTAGACTGGAAAAGCAACGACTTTGAGTAGCGGTCCAAAGGTTAAACATGCATTCTATAGGCCTTGCTTTACTTTAGATACCAAGAAGGATAGAGTCCCAGCTGTCAAGAACCATATTCAGTCGAATTGAAAAGGATTTTCTAGGTCTCTTTCCTCGCCGTTCATGGCAACAACTACTGTCTTTCAAAGAAAAGACTTCACAGCCCTCAATGTCTTTAAATAGTCCATCATAAAGGTCTGCTACAACATGCAGCTAAGTTGCTTATTTGGGAAGTTCCCCTAGAAAATTCTTAAAAGTCCTTTTAGCAAAGTCTACTAAAATTTCATCCCTCCTAGGAGGTTGGCCTCTTATAAAGGACACAAATACATAACATCACCCACACTTGCTGCCTCTTGGAAACTCGGTACTTCAGCTGGTCACTTTTCGATGGTAAGAGAGTCTTTCAGAAATTCTAATAAAGCACACATTGCCACTTCTTAAGACAGTGCTTCCAGTTTGTTTAACCTCAAACAGTGCTGGTAGATACGAAATTAGTTCATGACTTAATATTTTCTGCAATATATCGGTCCGTGAGCCCTGGTCAGTATCAACAGCGACCATAATTCGTTTGAACACGTCTAATTTCTTGTTGGCATGTACTACGTGATGACTTTTTAGGTACTGTTTTAGAGCTTTCTCACCTCCTCACTTTCACTTTTGAAATGCAACAGCATCTCCACTGGTAAAAGCACCGGATGAATTAACCTCCTAAAGTACCTTCACTGAATTAACCAAAAAACTATCGTCAGAAACTTCTTTCTCCACTTCTGTTGTCTTGATTCAGTCTTGATACTAAAACAACAGCAGTCAAAACAACACCGATCCTGCTTTTATCTTCTAAGCTTACTTACTACTTACTTAGGTCCCGGCCATCCTCGTGGGACGTTTTGGGGCCACTCCTCTTGCTAGCTCATGCGTAAGGGCTCGGTACGTTGCTCTATCTGGTGTGATCTGTGACAACTGAGCTAACTTGACATTGTCGAAGTGGAAGTTCTCCATCCATCGTTTTCGTGGTCTGCCTCGTGGACGAAGGCCATGGAGGGATCCTTCAAGGGTGATTTTCGGGAGGCGGCGTAGCTCCACTCACTTGACGTGGCCGAACCAGCTTTTATTACTTCTTGATTTTACTTAGAACGGTTTCAGTGGACTGGAGTCTTTGGCGTACTTCCACATTTATGATTTGGTGAGTGTATTCGATTCTAGCAATGCAACGGAGGCATCTCATCTCAAAAGTTTTCTTTCGTCTTCGGTTTTAAGAGTCCATGTTTCGCATCCATAAATAACTTTAGGGATTACTAAACTGTTGAATAGGCGCATTTTAGTTTGTTGGCTAGGTGGTTGCTTTTCCAGAGGTTGGCTAGTCTTCAGAAGCTAGAGCTAGCAAGTGCAAGTCGACGTTTCACGTCAGAGCTATGGCAATTATCTGGGGAGAGTACAGGAAGTACAGGTACAGGAAGTGGTCAACTGTTTCAACCTGTCTCCCGCCTATGGTGATAATAGACGGGTTGTCTAGTTTACGTCTCGTAGTTACCATGACTTTGGTCTTGCTGACATTGATCTCCATCTCAAGCGGATTTGTGGTATTTTAGAGTTTATCAGTTTGTGTCTGCGATTTTTGTGGTAGAGTTGGCTAGTTCAACAATATCATGAGTGTAGGCAATGATGTCTATCAGCTGACCTCTTATTTTTGTACCATATTCTTATTGTATTAGTGATTGAGCAACATTTAAAAAGAGGTCGAAGAGATGTGGTGATAACATCCAACCCTGGAGTAGTCCAGACGAAATTGTGAACTCTTCTGACGGTCCATCAACGGTTATTACTTGGCCTCGGAACTGGTCGTACAGACTCTTGATTACTTGGACTATCTCATAAGGGATCCCGTAGTGCAGGAGGATTTTCCAGAGTCCTTCGCACCATATCAGATCAAATGCCTGACGGACATCAACGAATAGTTGGTAGAGCTCTTGGTTGAACTCAATGTATCGTTCCATGAGTTGTCGAACGACGAATATCTGATCGATTGTGGATCTTCCAGGGTGAAAGCCGGCCTGATATTCTCCAATGGCAAAGGCAGTTGTTGCTTGTAAGCGTCGGAGTAGGAATTTTTTCAGTACACGTGACTGATGGCTCGTGAGGCTGATCGGACGGTAGTTTTCGCACTCTTTCTTTGACCTCTTTTTGTGAATAGGTACAATGACAGCCTTGCACCACTGACGGGGTACGTGGCCGGTTTCCCACACCGCAGATACAATGCGGTACAGATCAGTTACATCATCCGATACGACGTTAATGAGTTAGTAATAAGTCTTCTAAAGGACACCGGAAAATGACGTTCGAAACCGGCGTCTGCGGTGCTTGCTAGATAGCACTTCTCGGGAAATCTGAAGTTCAGAACCAAATTTAATAGACTTACCCCCTTGTTTCAAAGTGCCGTTTTTATTTTCGGTATCAGCGTTGCTTTGGCTATCTTTTGGTATATGTTTCATAATAACCCCAATCCGTCAGCGTCCTGACTACTAGGAATGACAAATGGACGGATGACAGATAGACTTATCTATCAACTAATGAAGTAACATCATTTTTATACAATCCTAAAAAGGGCTTTTCCAAGATTTGCCACTCAATCCCTCGGACTATCTGTCTAGGCTTTTTCTACAATTAGCCATGTCTTGATACCTGCAAAATACTTGATTTCAATTCAAAATCAATTATTGTTTTAATTTCATATGCAGATGGAACTACTATCATGAGCGTTACATGAATCAAACTGATTGTTGCAAAAACGTTTAAAAAAGCTTCTCCCGAAAAGCGATTTTCAGTTTTATTGTGATTCTTCTTGTGAGCTCGAGAAGATTAGGCGATCTTATGTCCCCATTGTCATCTTTTTGTTACAGGGTCACATCGTAGAAAAGCAGGATATGAAATTTAAAGCAAAAGTTGCTATTTCGAATGGAAAAATCGAAAATGCAAAACCGAATTGTCTGGAAGCAAGCTTTCTTAAAGTATGGTCAACCACAAAGGGGCCTATCGGATCGTTCTGACTGCGGGGGGGATTTAGTAGAGAATAAAAATATTAGACTTATAGGAACTGTATATTAGTTCGTTCAGCTTAATTTTTTCAATCTACTATTGTGGAAAATAAAACTCCATCTCAAGATGATTTATCGACAGAAGTGGGTGGATATCTCTTAAAAGAAATTAACTAGCAGTAAAATAAGGATAGGCTCCGGTAATGAGGGTTTGAATTTTAATTAAAAAATTTTCAACAAGATCATAAAAATTTGATTATTAGCTACACCTACATATTCTTTGAATGTTAGTATATTGTTGCTGCAAAAACATGCTGGCCCTATGCTCTAGTATCAAACAGTTCGTGGTAACGAACTGTAAGTAAGGAGCGACCCGGCTCAATGGTAACCGAAACTCTAAAAAACGGGATTTTGATACCAATAGATACATCAAAAGAATTAAATTTTAATGCTTATTTCAAATATATAAGTTTAATTAAGTTTAAAAAAACCCATCAAAAGTTACGTGCCTGAGAAAATTTGGCTGATTTTAGAATAAAGGGGGAAATACCCCCTAAAAGTTATAGAACCTTAATGAAAATCACATTATCATATTCAGCGTATCAGAGAACCCTACTGTAGAGGTTTCAAGCACATATCTACAAAAATGTGGAATTTTCCATTTTTTGCCAGAAGAAAGATCACGGATGCGTGTTTATTTGTTTTTTTTTTTGTTTTTTTTTTTTTTCTTTTTTTTTTTTCCAGGGGTGATCGTATCGACCCACTGGTCCTAGAATATCGTGGGAGGGCTCATTGGAACGAAAATTAAAAGTTCTAGTGCCCTTTTTAAGTGACCAAAAAAAAATTGAGGGCAACTAGGCCCCCTCCCACGCTCATTCTTTTCCCAAAGTCACCAGATCAAAATTTTGAGATAGCCATTTTGTTCAGCATGGTCGAAAATATGATAAAAATGTCTTTTAGGATGACTTGATCCCCCAAAGTCCCCAGGGGGAGGGCTGAAAGTTATGAACTTTACTCAATGTTAACATATAGTATTGGTTATTGGGAAGTATACAGACTTTTTCAGAGGAGATTTTTTCTGGTAGGTGGGGGAAGGAGAGGGGCGGGGGCTATATGGAAGGATCTTTCCATGAAGGAAGTTTTCAGGGGGGCCGGGACAGCGCGCTGACGGGGGCGCCGGATTTCCCAGCATTATTAAAGAAAAAGATCAGGAATTAAATAAAAAAAACAAGTTTTTCAACTGATCAACTGATTGTGATTAAGAGGTCATTTTTAAAGAACTGGAAAAAAAATTCGAACTATAGTTTAAAGAGCAGGGTATTGACTAGGGGGCGAACCCCCTAATATACGTGTTAAAAATTTATGAATATAGAAGTTCGTTACGTAAGTTAATTCTAAGTTACGTATATTTATTACTAATAAAAACGTTCGTAAATAAAATTAAACAAGTTTCGAGAAAGCCATTTAACCAAATATAATATGCAAATTTTGTTTTAATTATTCATGTACGGTGAGCCAAAATCAAAACCTGCATTAATTCAAAAACGTTCAAAAATTAAATAAAAAAAACAAGTTTTTTTAACTGAAAGTAAGGAACGACGTTAAAACTTAAAACGAACAGAAATTATTCCGTATATGAAGGGGGTTGTCCCCTCCTCAATGCCTCGCTCTTTACGTTAAAGTTTGACTTTCTCACAACTCAATTTTTTTAAACAATAAAAAAAACTTTAGCGTAAAGAGCGAGGCGTTGAGGAGGGGCAGCCCCCTTCATATACGAAATAATTTCTGTTCGTTTTAAGTTTTAACGTCGTTCCTTACTTTCAGTTAAAAAAACTTGTTTTTTTTATTTAATCATCAAATAAATACGTTTTGTGATTTATGTGTAGATTCCAAATTCAAGGACGCGAGTTATATTGGATAAAATATTATCTTATAAGAGATTTTAAAAACATTTAGAACAGGCAAATACTTTTGCTGCCGTGCATGGATTTTAAATACATCTCTAAATGTCATGTGGGGTTTCCTAGAATTTAGAATATTTTCTTCGCCACTGACTTGGCTTTCTCGAAACATTGGAAATAAGGAAATTAACTTCAAAGAAAGCCTGACTTCCATATAAACCATTTTATTTAAAAAATGTCACGGTTATATAGATTGGGGTGAGCTTGGATATTATTAAGCTTTACGAAGAAATTGTGTTGCAATTTAGAATGGAGACACATCATATTTATTTTTTTCACACAGATTATATTTTGTAATGGGTCTTTTCTACGAATTGATTAAATCTGAGAATTTCTTAGAGCTCTTCCTATGCATTTTTCTACCCCAAAACTTAAAAATGTGTAACTTCAAGCACTTTTTTTTTATTTTAGGAAAAGTGTTTTAGTTTCAGTAGCTACTCAAGTAATAAAAAGGCACGTTGTAATTAAAAGAAAAGACAAAATTTGACTAAATTCTGTTTTCGAACTATAGCTTATACATGACCCTGATATTAATAATTTGAATATCTTGGCCAGCAAAAATAGAAACAGTCTCCATCGTTTCCCCTGTCGTATCGGCAGACTTCGTATTGATGAAGAAGCAACTTGCTAATCCTTGTATTCTAGGAATCCGAATGTGTCAACACATTTGGATACATCTTAATAATTTGGGCTTCTTTGGAAATTCAGTAAAGTATATAAATAAAAGAGACGGCATGATACAGCGTTGGTGTGTGTAAGATTCCTTTGGGATTACTATTTGCTAATCAAACAAATTTTAAAGAACGTTTTCCAATAAAGGACTTTGTCAAGGAAAGTGAACAGCCCTGTTAAGACCTAAAACGATGTCAAATAATGTTGTATTGTAAGTCTAGCCTAAATTGAACAGATAATGCTAATAATGAGTTATTGGAACCCAAAACAAACATTAGTTGAAACAATCAATTATGTCAAGCATAATAATAACAAATACAGCTATTTATGAAACGAACAGAAATTGAAATTAGTAATCAAGTTAAAATTACAACAGAAAGATATTGCCATGAAAAAAGAGTCGTTTTTCTTTGGGAACTTATATTTTGGAAAACGTTTCTCAAATTGATTTTTGTTCGAGCTTTAACTAACATAACTTTATTATTGGTTAGTTGCAGGAATATTTGTAAATTTTTTCAATGCTTTGCTCAGGAACTAAACTGTTTGATTGTAATTCAAATTTTGGACAAAATTCGAATCGTCCGTCAAATTGCTGATCAGCAAGAGATAATTGGAAAAAAAAACTTGGGCATTACAGATCGACACAGGCGTAATAAATTTCAAATTTTGTCTCTATAAACAATATCTGCTTTCTTTAAATAAAAAATAAAAAACAAACTTTTTTTTAACTGTAAGTAAGGAGCAACATTAAAACTTGAGACGAAGAGAAATTATTCCGTATATGAAAGAGGCTGTCCCCTCCTCAACGCCTCGCTCTTGGTGCTAATTTTTTTTTATTGTTTTAAGAAATAGAGTTGTGAGAAAGAGTCAAACTTTAGCGTAAAGAGTGAGGTGTTGAGGAGGGTACAGCCCCTTTCATATACGGAATAATTTCATGTCCGTTTTGAGTTTTAATGTCGCTCCATGCTTTCAGTTAAAAAAAACTGTTTTTTTATTTAATTTCTGAACGTTTTTAAATTAATGCAGGTTTTGATTTTGGCTCACCGTACATGAATAATTAAAACGAAATTTGTATATTAATTTTACTTTTTTTTTTGGTTAAATGGCTTTCTCAAAAGTTATTTAATTTCATTTACGAGTTTTTTTATTAGCAAAAAATATATGTAACTTACGAATTAACTTACGTAACCAACTTCTATATTCGTATATTTTTATTATGTATATTAGGGAGGTTGACCCCCCTAGTTAATACCTAGCTCTTTACGCTAAAGTTCGAATTTTTTCCAATTCTTTAAAAATGACCACTTAATCAATAAGAACGTTAATTAGAATAAATGGCTCTTATGAAAGTACTAAAAAAAAATTAGCGTAAAGAGCGAGGTATTGACTAGGGGGTTAACCCAATCATATGCGTAATAGCTTCTGTTCGTTTTCAGTTTTGATATTGAAAAGTTTTCAGTTGAAAAGTTTTTTAGTTGGAAATTGTTATTTTTTAATTTAATTTCTTATCCTTTTTTAAATAATGATGAAAAATACGGCACCCCCTTCAAAGCAATGTCCCTTCCCTCTTGAAAAATTTCTCTTAGGAAAAATCCCACCTTCCCCCGGGGACTGTGGGGGACTAAGTCATCCTCAAAGACATAGTTATTATATTTTTCGACCATGCTGAACAAAATGGCTATCTCAAAATTTTGATCGGGTTACTTTGGGAAAAAATGAGCGCAGGAGGGGGCCTAGTTACCCTCCATTTTTTTGGTCACTTAAAAAGGGCACTAGAGCTTTTGATTTTCGTTCGAATAAGCCCTCTCGGGATATTCTAGGACCTTTGGGTATATGCAATCACCCCTGGAAAAAAAAAATACGCATCCGTGATCTTTCTTCTGCCAAAAAAAAAAAAAAAAAAAAAAAAAAAAAAAAAAAATTCCAATTTTTTGCAGATAGGAGCTTGAAACAACCACAGTGAGGTTCCTCTGATACGCTGAATCTAATGGTGTGATTTTCATTGAGGTTTTATGACTTTTAGGGGGTGTTTCTCCCTTTTTTCAAAAATAAGGCAAATTTTCTCAGGCGTGTAGCTTTTGACGGGCAAGACTAAAGTTGATGAAACTTATATATTTGAAATCAGCATAATATCAGCAAATCTGATTCTTTTGATGTATCTATTGGTATAGATCAGTTTTACCACTGATGACGGTCACTGTATATGTGACCGAAATATCTGGTATTTTTGTGAATTTCTATCACTGTTATAAAAAACACTGTCTATTAAAAGGATTTTATCCCTATTTGAACTTTTATTTATCCTATTGGTATCAAAGTTCTTTTTTTTAGAGTTTCGGTTACTATTGAGCCGGGTCACTCCTTACTTACAGTTCGTTACGACGAACTGTTAGATTGTTTTTTTTTTTCATTTTTGTAGACTAAGGACTAAGGCTTAGTAAGAAACAAGTACGGTTTTGCAATGTAAGATTTAATGAATAGCTATAACCTAATTTTCCTCGAGTTTTCCAACATCAAAAAGGTCTTTTTGGCCCTGACTATACTCAACTTTAAATCGACCAGGAAAAGTATATCTGTGGTTTTCCAAATCCATCTCCAGAGTTTTTTTGGGGGAGGAGGGGGGGGGGTGATTTACCCAATGTTACTACATCACATCCTTCTCGGTACACCCACTTATGGCTGTAATTTTCGAATTGACAAATGAAATCATATTTTCTTGGCCCACTCCTGGGCCTTCTAAATTCATCCCCCTGCTAACACCTCTTTTTTCGGAGAGGGGTGGGGATGGGGGAGTACAACACATTTAGTCTAATATTTTTTTACATTAGGGTCCAACTGGCCAAGGGACTTAGGCCTACAGCTTTAAATTTCAATCTGCTGAGAAAAAAATTTGTTTTCATTGTTTTTGGCCAAACTTTGTTAAAAATTTATATTGTATTTTAAATTTTGTGCAAATTGGGATGCCTTGGACTAAATAAACTCAGATATAATTAAAAAAAAAAAAAAAAAAAAAAAACTTCTTATATCCTTTTTTTTTCAGGCCGCAACCATCAACTGAATCTTACTTACCCTAGGGTCCCCTTGGCTCAAAAACTCACAGGTGTAAGTTTTAAGCTATTAAAAAAAGAAAATTTTTTGGTCTTTTTTCAGGTAAATCGATATTTTTTTTTCTGTTTGTTTTTGTGTGTTGGGCTCCTTTTGACTGAAAGTCTCAAGGATTCAAGATTTGAGCTAATCAGAGAAAACCTTTGGGGAATTGTTTCTTTTTTTATTCTAAGCTACACTTGGCCTGGGGACTTGCAGCTCCAAGTTCCAAACAAATCAGGGACAAAAGGCTTTTGACCCATCCGTGTGCCCTTACGACCCTCATTTTCCTAACAAGTATGTGCAATCCTCTCAGCTACGATAACAATCCTTGAAATTTTCAAACCAATCAGCTAAAAAAGTTTTTTTTTGGGCCACAATTTTGAAACTAAGTTTTCTTTAACATTAGAGTCCATCTGGCGAGACATTTACGATTCTAAATTTAAATTTTAAAGGAGAAAGACAAGTTTATTGGCTCTTTTTAAGCCCTGATTTTTGGACAAATTAATATTTTTTTTCTAATTTGTTTTTTTTTCAAATTGTGGTTCCTGTGACCCAAGAATTTTTAGATATAATTGTCATGTCAATCCAAAAACAAATATGGCCCCAGTTTTTGAAGGCCTGCGTCCCCAACCGAAACTGTTTTTAGGGCCTGAGAATTCCCTTGGCCCAGGAACTTGTAAGTTTGAACGTTCGGAGAAAAGTTTTTCTTAACCTTTTCTACCATTTCCGGAGGCAACCAATAAGTTTTTCCCCCTTTTTTTTTTAAATAAATTAGATTTTCTCTTGACCCAATATTTTATTGCTTTGGGCCAGAACCGATCAGAAAAAATACTTGGTGCTTTTCGGACTAAATTTTAAGGAGACCCGTCCTTCCAAAATCTTTTTAATTAAGTTTTTCTCCTCGGCTAAGGGACTTGTGGCTGTAAGATAAAAGTTGATAAGGGACAAACATTTATAGCCCATTTCATGGCCTCCTAACACCTGTTGCCTGGGGACTGATATATTTTTCTATTTTCCTTATGTCTGTCTGCCCTTTGCCAAAGGACTTATGGACACAAGTCTTGAACCGATCAGAGAAATTTGATACATATTAGATTTCTCTTTGTTCAAGGACAGAGGACTGCATGTTTCAAGTTGAGAAGGGACAAAAAAACTTGCCGGGCCATTTTCAGTTTCCTTGTCCTTCAGGTAAATGCATGATTCTCTTTGCCTAGTAAACGACCGCTGAAAGTATCAAGCCTATCGCAAACAGAAGAGCAAACATCTACTCTCTTTTCCACAAATACAAGTGGCAAGTGGTAATTGGCTGTATTTGTAGACAAATGACAATTGGCTTCGTTTTGGCTTCGTTTTGGCTACAATTGGCTACGTCTAAAAATTGTGACCATATGTCCTGATAGGCTACTGGGAGCCGGCGGATAAAAGAAGATGGGACGGAGGCTGGTTGCCCTCTATTGACTTTTGAATCTTTAAAGAGGCACTAGAACTTTTCATGTCCGATCGATTAAGCCCCCTTTGAAATTTCTACGAAAACCCCTTCCACAAGATGTGGCCTAGTGACAAAAGACAAATTATACATTGAAGGTACATGGCTTTTTACTGCAATGTAAATGAAAGTACCCAAGGTTGGTATACTTGAGAGATTTTCATGGCATAGGACAAGAGCCGATCTGGAAAAAAAAAACTGGGTGCTTTTCGGGCTAAATCTTTAGGAGGACCGTGCTTCCAAAATCCTTTTCAGTTACGTTTTCCTCCTCGGCTTAGAGACTTGTGGCTGTAAGATAAAAATTGATAAGGGACAAACATTTATAGCCCATTTCATGGCCTGCCAACACCTGCTTCCGGGGGACTGATATATTTTTCTATTTTCTTTTTGTCTGTCTGCCCATTACCAAAGGACTTATGGACACAAGTCTTGAGCCGATCAGAAAAATGTGTTGCATATTAGATTTCTCTTTGTTCAAAGACTTAGGACTGCATGTTTCAATTTGACAAGGGACAAAAAACTTGCCGGACCATTTTTGGTTTCCTTGTCCCTCAGATAAATGCCAGATTCTCTTTGCCTAGAAAACAACCCCTGAGATTATCAAGCCTATCGCAAACACAAGATCAAACATCTACTCCAGTTTTCACAAATACAAGTGGCAAGTGGTAATTGGTTGTATTTATAGACAAATGACAATTGGCTTCGTTTTTGCCTTTACACAAGGTATAGCAGGGATCATGTCATCAAAAGGGCATATTTTTGAACCTTTTGACTATTTTGTACAATTGGTTATCTAAAAATTTTGATCGTATGTCCTGGTAGGCTACTGGGAGCCGGCGGATAAAAGAAGATGGGACGGAGGCTGGTTGCCCTCTATTGACTTTTCAATCTTTAAAGGGGCACCAGAACTTTTCATGTCTGATCGAATAAGCCCCATTTAAAATTTCTACAACCGCTGCTTCCACCAGAAGTGGCCTAGTGACAAAAAAATATAATGCATTGAAGGCACATGGCTTTTTACTGCAATGTAATTAACGATGTAGCGAAGGCTAAAGCCTATGAAAGTACCCAAGGTTGGTTTACTTGAGAGAGCAACCAGGAACAAAGTTTCACAGAGAATCTAATTTTCAAAACTTCCTCTGAGAATAAAATTATTTCAGCAATATAGCTTGCTAGATTGTTTTAGCTTAGGGAAAAAAGGGGGTAAATTTGTCTTTTTTGAGCACAAGTAAATAAAAAAAAATTGAATTTTAGGACTTGAGGAATGGAGTGATATTTTCTAGAGCTCGTCATTCCCAAAGAATGGTGTTCTCGAAGGACCTCCCCCCCCCCCAAGAAAATACAATAATTCAATATTTGTAGCTTAAGTATCTAGACATTAAGGTATTCACAGATCTTTTAGCTTTCAGATAAAGTAAAAAAAGAACAGTTTCTTAGAGAAGAAACACATCCGAATCAGATGGTCTTCGGGGTTGTTTCAACCGAGATTCAAACCTTTTTTTTACAATTGTTTCAATAATTAAATTTTTTTTAAAGTTGTCTATTGTTTATGTTGCTCTTAGTTTCTGCCCTCTACCTGAATTTCTTTGGTTGTAGGAAAGGCCTTATCTAGGGGGAGGGGGCATAGGGAGTTTGGACCCCCCCCCACCCTGTTTGTTTGACTCGCAAAAACGTAACAAAAGTGGATATAAACAAATTTTGTATGTGTTTTTGAGGGTTTTTGTGTACCCCCCCCCCAAAAAAAAAAATCCTTGTTATGGCCCTGGTTGTACGGGATCCTGAAAATATTTTAGATTCTAGACGTATTATGAATAAGGTTTTTCGGAGAGACCTTCGTCCCATGAAATATTTTGGTCATTGTACTAAAAATAAATGTAAGTTCTAAAGTGCAATGTTTTAAGTAATTTCTAAAGACACATTTGAATTTTTGGGTACTAAAATATGTAAGCTGTTTCCCTAGTTTTAGAGTCCGAAGGGTATGGACCAGGTAAAAAAGGACAGGTGTTAGCAAAAATTAACCATGACTGAAAACTGAGATAAATTTTAGTGAAAAAAGAGGCATTTTGTTTAAATGCTGAACACTTTGTACTTTCCTGCATTATCAGTACTAATCTGTTCCAAATTTTTTTTCGTGAACAACCTGGTTTTAAAACAAGAAAGGTTTTCTCGCTTTAATTTTGAACGGTTTTCTGGCAATTAGTCTGTACATGTAAATAGGTACTTTTGATTAAGCTTTGTAAGACTTGTAACAGTCATGCTGACGAAAGGCCCCATTTCTTTTATTCAGTTTCATTTATTTCTTTTGTATTATATCGTATACTTTCTTGTGATCGTTTCGTTTTACCATTATGCTTTAATTCTATTTCCTTAGAATCAAGCTCTTTATAACATATTAGATTCTTTTTCATTGTTTTACTGATTGGGAAAATTACAAGTTTTCATTTCTTGTATTTTTTTCACTCTGAATAAAAAAATAAGGGATTTAAATTTCCATCTCTAGTCAGACTCCCTTCATTGTATCCTACTTATCCATGGATACACGCCAAAGAACTTATAAAGGGACTCTTTAAAAGTTCCTTTTCTGAATAGCATATTCACCAACTTTATTAATTGAAAAACTTTATTGTTTTAGTACGAGGTGACATTCATTGTAACTTATAGCATTCTTTGATTATTTATTATAAAGCCTCTAAATAATTCAAGGGCTCTAAGTTACATTTAGAGTAGTAGTAAATAGAACCTAAAAATCCATTCTCATGTCCATATATGCACTGAGGAAATTGTAAAAATGTAAACATGAGTCACATCTAAAGAAAAGTGCTGAGAAATATAATACTGAATTGTCTAAACCTGTGTTTTTCTTATTATTAATTCAAAAAAAAGTACAAGAAAGAATTTTTTCAAAAAAGATTAAACAGCTACATTAAGCCATAGACGAGCAAAAAAAAAAGTTGAGTAATAATAAAATCTTAAAGCGAAATAATTTGAATATTATTGAATAAATGAAACCTACAAAGAACAAAAATTACAATGAATAATTGTAAAATTTAGGGCAAACAAAAATTACCACAGACAGTGTAAGGATAAGCCTTCTAAAGACCAAAGTGTCATTTGGGCTTAAAAAAAAAAGCTAAATATTCCCCAAAAGTTTCAACTTAATGCCGTTAACCGTTTCTGGAATTGTAAACTATTGAAAATAAGCCTCAACATTCCCTTAAAGTTTCAACATAGTACACTCAGCTATTCCTGAGGTATTACAGACATGCCCTCTTTACAACCTGAATACATATTATGTCTTTTTATTTAGTTGAGCACGCTCCTCAACATTCTCTGAAAGCTTCAACATGATACCCTTAGTTGGTCCTGTGATATTGCTGATACCACCATTTTGACAACATTGCTAAGGAGAGTGCCTTTTGATTTAGTTCAATATCTGCTCAATCTGCCCTGAAAGTTACGTGGTAATATTGTTAGCACTTCTTTATATATTACATATACAGCCTTTAGGCAACCTGGGTGCAGACAGTGTATTTATATTTTGTTAAACGTGCCCCCCCCCCAAAAAAAAAAACTTTCTAAAAGTTTCAATTTGATACCCTTAACCACTAAATTGAGTCGCCAAAAAAAGTAAGACCAATAAAACGAACTTTGTACAGGATTTTTTTTCAAATTCCCCCCGTGTATAGCTTCCCCTGGAAAATTTCATCCCCAGAAACTTCCCTCCGCACGAAGAATTCTTCCCGTGGATATTTCCCTCTTCCCTGAAAAATTATCCCCATAATAGAAGGGACAAATGTAGAAAGAGTTACCTCCATTGCTTTTCTTTCCCGGCTTGTCTTGTATTTTGCTTAGATGATTTCTTAAGTTAAGTCTTAGATATTTGGCCAACCCTTATTGTTTCCAGCAATGTACGGTTGCACCAAAACCTAATTACAGTGATTATTTTTTTCCGTAACAAGGTATGTCATTATTGACGTGGGGATAAAATGGGTTGCATTAAGGCTGAAAAAAAAGCACTAAAGCAATTTCGTTAAACAATTCGGGTTGGAAATTTACTCACTTGATCTAAACAATAATGAGCTGTCGAGTATATGGAAATGGTAAATTATCCCTTGGCGTAAAAGAAATGGATCTCTTTAGAATGATAGTCAGTTTAGATTGTAGCCTTTTAATGTCTGTGTTTGCAGCAAAGCGATGGTTCATTAATAGTAGTAATAATGCCAAGAACATGTAGTATTGCGCAAGAGTTAAAAGTTGACTGTCATTTTCCTAAAGATTACGTAATAAATGCTCTTCATTTCGGCATTGCAAAGAATCTTCCAGACAAGGAACTGATAAGCTGATTACATTTGTAAAAAAATTTGACCACCGGTTTATTAGCTGTTTCAGGTTCTTTAGCTTATACTGTTTGCCATTTTTGTTTATTGAAACTTGTTACTGAATAGGCAATACAAACCTACACATTAAAGACAATTTAATTGAAAACTTGATCTAGGAGTTTGGGAAAATCTATCTTGAAGAATAGAGGATTGTTCATTCTTTTAAATTGATACCCTGAATGGAAGAAAAGACTCTTAATGAGAATAACTAAGAAAACAAACTAATTTTGAGAAAAGGAAAAGAGAGCTATTGAATCCTAAGACCAGTAAAAATTATTCTTTATTTGGGTAGGTCGCCCCTCTCCCCCGCTGAACTTCCAACTCTGTACACTAAAATTGTAGTAGCGTTTTACCGAAAACCTCTTTCGTTGCAACAATTATAGCTAACTGATACTTGCAAGCGTCTTGCTGACCGATTGCCTTTTGTTACATTTGAAATGAAATTTTTATTGTTAAAGGCAAAGTACTTCATAAAGCCCCCCTCCCAATCTTAAGGGATCGTGAGAGATATTTTTGTCTCACTCCCTTGCCCTTGTGTCAGAA
The DNA here is from genome assembly GCF_049724085.1 of Artemia sp. Qi Xiang Cuo. Taxonomy (NCBI): domain Eukaryota; kingdom Metazoa; phylum Arthropoda; class Branchiopoda; order Anostraca; family Artemiidae; genus Artemia; species Artemia sp. Qi Xiang Cuo. Next base: position 24,940,191 of record NC_142808.1, on the reverse strand, counting down.
CATTCGTTCTTGAAGTAAAAGGGAAATAAGTCAAAATTTAACTCAAACAGCGAGCATAAACTATCGTTTGAACAATAACAGGGGAGTTGTCATCCCCTCAGCTACCATACTGCCCGGTTCATGCTATATTCTTCTATATATAGTATACTTACATTCTTCCAAAGGCAGGGAAGCCCGAGATTAATATTCGACTTTGTCCATATTTATTCGACTGTTCGTCCAAGCCATCTGACGCCTTCTCAGCAAGAACTTGAAAGATTGGACGCTTTTTGACGCTTTTTTTAACGTTTTTTTTAACGCCTTTTGATGCCTTATGTGTCTCTCCTCTTCATAAGAATATAGGCCTTCCCCCTAGTGGCTGGTATCCACCTACATGAAACTCTATAACCATGCATAATAACGGTACAATTGTCATGTGTGGCATGTAACCTTAAGGATGACTTTTATTCCGTACGGCTGTATCGTCTATTAAGCCCCTTTCAATAGTCTTTATAATTTTTGCTCGAATAATTTTTTGCTGTGTACGGGCCAAAATTGCTGTTTTTGTATTTTCGTAGATCTTAACTTTGGAGTTTTCACAGATTGTGAATTTCATTCTATTATTAAACAGTTCGCGGTAAGGAACTGTAAGTAAGGAGCGACCCGGCTCAATAGAAACAAAAAAACGGGATTTTGATACCAATAGATACATCAAAAGAATCAGATTTTAATGCTGATTTCAAATATATAAGTTTCATCAAGTTTAGTCCTAACCATCAAAAGTTAAGCGTGAGAAAATTTGGCTGATTTTCGAAAAAAAGGAGAAAAGACACCCTAAAAGCTATAGAACCTTAATGAAAATCACACCATCAGATTCAGCTTATCAGGGAACCCTACTGTATGTTGCAAGCTCCTATCTACAAAAATGTGGAATTTTGCATTTTTTGCCAGAAGAAAGATCACGGATGCGTGTTTATTTTTTTTTCCCCAGGGGTGATCGTATCGACCCAATGGTCCTAGAGTATCGTGGGAGGGCTCTCTGGAACGGAAATTAAAAGTTCTAGTGTACTTTTTAAGTGACAAAAAAAAGGAGTGCAACTAGCTCCCTCTCATGCTAATTTTTTCCCCAAAGTCACCCGATCAAAATTTTGAAATAACCATTTTGTTTTGCATGGTAAAAAAAATGATAACTATGTCTTTTAGAATGACTTGAACTTTACCCAATGTTAACATATAGTATTGGTTATTGGGAAGTATACAGACGTTTTGAGGGGGGATTTTTTCTGGTAGTGGGTGGGGGTGAGTGGGTCGGGGGTTATGTGGGAGGATCTTTCCGTGGAGGAAGTTTTTATGGGGGAAGGGAAATTGCTATGAAGAGGGCGCCGGATTTCCCAGCATTATTTAAAAAAAGATCAGAAAAATAAAAAAACAAGTTTTTCAACTGAAAGTAAGGATCAACATCAAAACTTAAAACGAACAAAAATCATTACGTATATGAGGGGGTTCACCCCCAAGTGAATACCTTGCTCTTTAAGCCAAAGATTTTTTAGTACTTTCATAAGAGCTACTTATTATACTTAACAGCCTTTGTGATTAAGGGGTCATTTTTAAAGAATTGGAACAAAATCCGAAGTTTAGCGTAAAGAGCAAGGTATTAACTAAGGGGCGAACCACCTAATATGCGTATTAAAAATATATGAATATAGAAGTTCGTTACGTGAGTTAATTCGTAAGCTATGTATATTTATTACTAACAAAAACGTTCGAAAATAAAATTAAACAAGTTTCAAGAAAGCCATTTAACCAAATAAAAGTAAAATTAATATGGAAATTTTGTTTAATTATTCATGTACGGTGAGCCAAAACCAAAACCTGCATTAATTCAAAAACGTTCAAAAATTAAATAAAAAACTAGCTTTTAACTGAAAGTAAGGAGTGACGTTAAAATTTAAAACGAACAGAAATTATTCCATATATGAAAGAGGCTGTCCCCTCCTCAAGGCCTCGCTCTGTGCACTAAAGTTTGACTTTCTCACAACTCATTTTTTTTAAACAAGAAAAAACTTTAGCGTAAAGAGCGATGCGTTGAGGAGGGGACAGCCCCTTTCATATACAGATTAATTTCTGTTCGTTATAGGTTTCAACGTCGCTCCTTACTTTCAGTTAAAAAAAACTTGGTTTTTTTATTTAATTTTTATGAAGACCACACCTCTTTTGTGAGCAATGGTTATCTAAAAATTTAATCGGACGACTTTCGGGAAAATGGAACGTAGGAGGGGGTCTAATTGCCCTCCAATCTTCTTGGTCTAAAGTATGAACGGCTTTTTATATAGCCGTACAGACTCATTTAACTTAATGCTTCAGTAATAAAATACATACCCCGAAATGCAGTATAAAGTTAACTTAAACATATCCATGTTTCCATGTTTAAGAAAATTCAAAAACGTGTTCAAAAACTGTATACCTAACGGTAATTCAAAAGTGCTAATATGAGTGGAAATGTCAGTGACTAAATTTGATCTTATATTCTGTGTTGATTCGTAAGTTCTTTCAATATTTGGAAGAGAATTCCCCCTTTCCCTAAAGATCACAAGATCTTATATAATTATGAAATTAGAACTTCGTTATCATTTTTATTGCAGATACCTTAGAAGGGCAACGTTGTCAAAGGATTATCCGATCATTAGTGGCATTGGTGAATATTTGATAGTAACAGCTACCACCTCCTAAGCCTTTTAAAGGTTATAACGTCATTTGAGTTTTAGCGCAACGATTTCTATTTTGGACAGTGTCTTCTTTCATATTAACAACAACGAAGGAGTAATATCACAGGGCTAATAAAGTTCACAATTAAGTGATGCTACTCCTCTTCCTTTCAAGGCCTCTAAACGACTTGAGTGCCATTTGAGTTAAACATATGGTTTTATTAAAAACCATATGTTTCTTGAAAAGTTTGTTTTTTCATCAAAACATCAAACAACCCCCCCCCCTAAAATCATCATAATAATCGAGAGGAGTGAATAAAACTAGTCAAAATAGATAGATCGCTTAATATATAATTATGTCAATTCCCCATAATTTCAACAATTTTAATTTTTTTAAGTCATCAAACAGTTCGCGGTAATGTAAATGAATGTGTAGCTGGTAACTGTAAGTAAGGAGCGACCCGGCTCAATAGTAACCGAAACTCTAAGAAATGGAACTTTGATACCAATAGATACATCAAAAGAATTAGATTTATCTACTGCTTTCGAATATATAAGTTTCATCAAATTTGGTCTTACCCATCACAAAATATGCGCCAGAGAAAATTTGCCTTATTTTAGAAAAAAGGGGTAAACAACCTCTAAAAGTCATAAAACTTTAATAAAAATCAAACCATCAGATTCGGTGTATCAGAGAACCCTACTATAGAAGTTTCAAGCTTCTATCTGCAAAAATGTGGAATTTTGTATTTTTTGCCAGAAGAAAGATCACGGATTCGTGTTTGTTTGTTTGTTTGTTTGTTTTTTTTTGTTTTTTCCCCAGGGGTGATCGTATCGAACCAGTAGTCCAAGAATATCGCGAAGAATACAAAGTGTTGGGTGGCCCTCGAGGTTCATATTGTAAGCCTCAGAGCCTAATATCTTCCAAAGAGTGGCTAACACGACTTTTGGATGCTCCCCATTCCTAAGTTTTTTAATCGACTGTAAGCACTAGGGTTTTTGATCTGTATAGACGTAACCAGTTGTCACCACCATGCTAATTGTTCAAAGTGTCTGCTGTGTGAAAAAGGAAAATGACGTTTTGTTAGTATTAGTCAAGAAACATTCAAGCGACCTGCAGCGCAACAAGAGTGGTATCACAATTTAACAAAATCTCTTCATTCTACCAGCGATCATTACTTACAAACACGAAACATGTAAAAAGGATTTTACCAGTCACACTGAACGTCAGAACCAACAATTTTGTATTCGAAATTTAGCGAGTTTCTTTGGAGAAGTATCAAGTCGGCCCAAGAGAATTGCACTCATGAGGTAGAACTTTGACTGTAGGTTGCGCTTGATCGGTGGAATCCTTTGAAAGCAGCTGCCAGTAGTGATAGTGTACGCAATGAGGGACGAGATTAGGGACGAGATGGTATAAAGCGACCAATCCCTTTATATTATAGATCTATAAAGCGATCAAACAGGTTTTGGAACTAGGGATGAGATTGTATAATGCAACCAGACTGGTTTATGAGGCAACACCCCCGTTTTGGAACTAGGAGTGAAATTTTGTAATGCAATCAGACTGGTTTCGTTTCACGGATTCATTAATAGAAGAACTAATGCTTTTGAAAAGGGTAATTAATTGTAAGTTCAAAAACCAAATTAAACTTCCATTGGTTAAGAATATGTCATGGGTAATTACAGAATGAGGAATGCAATGCTATAGTTAGAATGGTTTTAAGTTGAAAATTGTACCATTTGCCTAAAAATAACTCTATTTGCGATTTTTTTTTGCGAAAAGGTATTTGCGAAAAGGTATTCCGTTGGTTAAGAATGCGTCACGGGTAATTAAAGAATGAAGAAGGGAATGCATCAACAATACAAAGAATATGCTCAGATACGTAATAGATTTGACGCCTACAAGAGACATTGGTACAAAGTATTCAATAGCTTAATTGGCTTTATATCATTTTGCGTAAAAGCTAGCTCTATTTGCGAAAAAGGGCATAGCATTTGCGAATTGGACTGTATGAAAAATATTAATTTTTGATTGAATAATAGGGATGGGAATGATCCTAATTAGTGATCGGATCTAATGAAGGTGGAGAAAAAGGGTTAAACTGATTAGCAGTTAAGGTAACCCCGAGTCGGTTGTTAACTCATAGCTTATTTATTATAAATTTGGAATACCATCAATCTATGGAAATGGTTAACGATGATAAAATGGTCTTGTGAGTTGACCTACCTTTACTTCCCCGATGTGTCCTGTATAATACACAAGTATCGTTTGAACAATGTTGTCAATATAAAATATGGTCTAACGTTATAGTATACTAAAAAGTTGATACTAATAGAGATGTAGATGTAAAGAAAATAATTTTAATAATGAAATTCAGAACAACCCTTAGAAATCCTTGCAAATCAAGTAGTGAGGTGTATATGAGTATGAACCATCAACGATCACGAGCACCAACGACCCTAACCACCAGGGACCTCAACCCCCAGAGGTCCTCTATCCCCAAACTCGAAGGGGGCTCCCTCCCCTCCAACTTTTTGGCCCCCTCCCCCCATTTTTTTATTTTTTTTTATATTTTATTTTAAACTTTTTTTTTTATTTTTTTAACATATATTTTTTCAACTTTTTTTTAAAAATCTCTTAGAATGACATGTAACATACATAAAACATAAAAAAATCACATTTAATATTTTCAAAATGAAAATGATATAGAAATGTTAGTCGTGACTTTTACTATTAGAAAAATATTGTTTGTAGTAGCACTTTTTTTCATTGGGATAGTTTTTTTTTGGACTTCGAAATTATTCAACCTTTTTTTAACTTTTTTTTTACATCTCTAAATAATATCAGAAAAATAGAATGCCACTTTTGATTTAAATTTTAAAATATATTCTTGTGCATACCCATACTCCTATTGATGAGGACTGATGGTTCTCATTCAATATTTTTTCATGAAAAACAAACTATTTTTTTTAACTAAAGTTTTTTTTTGGACTTCGAAATTATTCAACTGTTTTCAACTTTTTTTTACATCTCTAAATCATATCAGAAAAATAGAATGACACCTTTGATTTAAATTTTAAAACATATGCTTGTGCATATCCATACTCCTATTGATGAGAACTGATGGTTCTCATTCAATATTTTTTCATGAAAAACAATCTTTTTTTTAACTAAATTTTTTTTGGACTCAGAAATTATTCAACTTTTTTTTAACATGGTATTTTTTTAAACTTTTTTTACATCTAAATCATATCGGAAAAATAGAATGACACTTTTGATTTAAATTTTAAAACATATGTCAAAATCTATGTATTAGAGTGGATGAATTCTTTATCAACTTCCCTTTGTCTGATACATCAGATAACATTCACAAAATCGGTGTATTAGAATGAATAAATTCCTTATCATCATCCTCTTTCGGTTATGTCGGATAAAATTGGGAAAATCTAAGTATCAGAGTGAAGAAATTCTTTGTCAATGTCTTTTTGACGGATACGTTTGATAAAACTGACCATATCTAAGTATCATAGTGAATAAATTCTATATTAACTTCTCTGTCTGATACATATGATAACATTCACAAAATCTAAGTATCAGAGTGAATAAATTCTTTATCAACATGCTTTGTCAAATATGCTTGATAAAATTGAGAAAATCTAAGTGTCAGAGTGAATAAATTCTTTGTCAATGTCTTTTGACAGATACGTTTGATAACACTGACATAATTCAAGCATCGAATTGAACAAATTCTTTATTAAAATTCTTTATCGATATCATTTGTCAGATACGTAGATAACATTGACAAAATCTATTTATTAGAATGAATAAATTCTTTATCATCATCCGTTGTTGGATATGTCATTATGAAAAAATTGTAAGTAAGTAAGTAACAAAATCTTTCTTGAATTCACTTCTCGGAAGCACAATATGGAAATTTAATTCAGGAAATTATGAAAAAATTGAACAAATTCTTTATTAACATTCTTTATCGATTGAATTCACTTCCTGGACAACAAATACAGCAATTTCACAAAATCTAAGCATCAGAATGATTAAATTCTATATCAACATCCATTTCTTGGATACATAGCATAAAATTGACAAAATGTGTTAGAGTGAATGCATTTTTTTTATCAACATCTCTTGTCAGATACATTGGATAAAATTGACAAAATCTAAGTACCAGAGTGAATAAATGCTTTATCAACATCCTTTGTCGGATAAAATTGACAAAATATAAGTATCAGAGTGATTAAATTCTATATCAACATCCGTTTCTTGGATACATAGGATAAAATTGACGATTTCTAAGTATTAGAGTGCATAAATTTTTTTGTTATCATAATCTTTTGCCAGATACATCGGATAAAATTGACAAAATCTAAGTGTTAGAGTGAATAAGTTTTTTTTATCAACATCCTTTGTCAGATACATCGAATAGAATTGACAAAATGTAAATATCAGAGTGAATAAATACTTTATAAACATCCTTTATCGGATATGTCAGATGAAATTGACAAAATCTAAGTATCAGAGTGATTAAAATCTAAGTATCAGAGTGATTAAATTCTACATCAACGCACCTTTCTCAGATAAAGGGGATTAAACTGACAAAATATAAGTATCAGCGTGAATAAATGCCTGATAAACATCCATTAAATGCATTATCAACATCATTTGTCGGGTATATCGGACAAAATTTAAAAAATCTAAGTATCAGATTGATCAAATTCTACGTCAACATCTTCTGTCAGATACATCAAATATAATGGACAATTTATAAGTATCAGAGTGAATAAATGCCTTATCAGCATCCTTTTTCGGATATCTCGGATAAAATCTAAGAATCAGAGTGATTAAATTCTATATCAACATCCCTTTCTTAGATACCTGGGATAAAATTGACAAAATCTAAGCATCAGAGTGAAAAAATTTTTTTTATAAACATCTTTTATCAGTTACAACGAATATAATTAACAAAATCAAAATCTAAGCATTATGAAAAAATTGTAAGTAAGTAACAAACTCTTTCTTGAATTCACCTCTAGGATATACAATACAGAAATTAAATTCAGGAAATTATGAAAAAAAATAAACAAATGCTTTATTAACATTCTTTATCGATTGAATTCACCTCCATCAACATCCTTTGTCAGATAGATCGAATAAAATTGACAAAATGTAAATATCAGAGTGAATAAATACCTTATCAGCATCCTTTATTGGATATGTCGGATAACATTGACAGAAATGGGGCAATGTGGCAAATTCCACAGAAAGGGGTGCCACACTAAGTGAACCTGCATTAACCTAACTTTTTGCATATCTTTCTCACTATGACTGTGTGTCTGAGCGGATGTGCTGCTATCTATAACCAGTCTAACCTAAATTCAACGTAACGACGCATGAAGTCAAAATGAATAGAACTTGGATTTTATGACTCTTTTCTGAAGTATCCGATAAAAACTTTGAAAACGGATTTATTCATTCTGATACTTAGATTTTGTCAATTTTATCCGATGTATCTGACATATGATGTTGATAATGCATTTAAATGATGTTGATAAAGCATTTATTCACCCTGATACTTAGATTTTGTAAATTTTATCCCATGTATCCGAGAAAGGGATGTTGACATAGAATTTAATATCTCTGATACTTAGATTTTGTCAATTTTATCCGACATATCCAAAAAAGGATGTTGATAATGAATTTATTCACTCCTATACTTAGATTTTGTCAATTTTATCCGAAGTATTCGACAAATGATGTTGATAAAGCATTTATTCAATCTGATACTTAGATTTTGTCAATTTTATCCGATGTATCTGACAGAGGATTTTGATAAAGAAAAAATTTATTCACTCTAGCACTTAGAGTTTATCAATTTTATCCGACATATCCGACAAAGAATGCTGATAAAGCATTTGTTCACTCTGGTACTTAGATTTTATCAATTTTATTCCATGTATCCGCGAAAGGGATGTTGATAAAGCATTTATTCAATCTGATCCTTAGATTTTGTCAATTTTATCCGACATATCCGACAAAGGATGTTGATAATGAATTCATTCACTCTGGTACTTAGATTTTGTCAATTTTATCCGACATCACCGACAAAGGATGTTGATAATGAATTTATTCACTCTGATACTTAGATTTTGTCAATTTTATCCGAAATATTCGACAAATGATGTTGATAAAGCATTTTTTCAATCTGATATTAAGATTTTGTCAATTTTATCCAATGTATCTGACAGAGGATTTTGATAATGAAAAAATTTATTCAATCTATCACTTAGAGTTTGTCAATTTTATCCGACATATCCGACAAAGGATGCTGATAAAGTATATATTCACTCTGCCACTTAGATTTTGTCAATTTTATCCAACATATCCGACAAAGGGTGCTGATAAAGCATTTATTCACTCTGATATTTAGATTTTGTCAATTATATTCGTTGTAAGTGATAAAAGATGTTGATAAAAAAAATATTCACTCTGACACTCTGATGCTTAGATTTTGTCAATTTTATCCCATGTATCCGAGAAAGGGATGTTGATAAACCATTTATTCAATCTGATACTTAGATTTTGTCAATTTTATCTGACATACCCGACAAAGGATGTTGATAATGAATTTATTCACTCTGATACTTAGATTTTGTTAATTTTATCCGAAATATTCGACAAATGATGTTTATAAAGTATTTTTTCCTTCTTATACTAAGATTTTGTCAATTTTATCCGATGTATCTGACAGAGGATGTTGATAAAGAAAAAATTTATTCACTTCAGCACTTAGATTTTGTCAATTTTATCCGACATATCCGACAAAGAATGCTGATAAAGCATTCATTCATCTGACACTTAGATTTTGTCAATTTATCCAACATATCCGACAAAGGATGCTGATAAAGCATTTATTCACTCTGATATTTAAATTTTGTCAATTATATTCGTTGTAAGTGATAAAAGATGTTGATAAAAAAAATTATTCACTCTGATACTTAGATTTTGTCAATTTTGTCCCATGTATCCGAGAAATAGATGTTGATAAAGAATTTAATCACTCTGATACTTGGATTTTATCCGAGATATCCGACAAAAGATGCTGATAAAGCATTTATTCAGTCTGATACTTAGATTTTGTCAATTAATTTTGATGTATCTGACAAAAGATGTGTTATGTAAAGAGTTAAGAGGAATTAACAATCATTGAACTATAAATTTTGTCTCAGAGCTTTGTTTCCACAGCACGATCAGATCTGATTTAAGAGATACGAATTCTTATAGGCTAACAGGGGTTAGAAACATTTTTCTAAGCTGTGGCGATAACGACTTTTGGTGTTTGTAGGGATGAAAAAATGTGGCCTCTTCTTCTCGGGCTATCTGGAGATCAGATTCCTTTGGGAGCATTTACCTTGGAGACTTACGAACCAATCACCTATTATTAGACTACACGCAGACATATAAATGAAATAAACACAGATAAAAAAGACAATAGATTCATTGAACTTACATGCTTAGTTGCACAGGAACGGGTCACTTCGATGACAGTAACGGTGACAAAAATATAATAATTTCTTCTGGATCTCTCTAGGTCTGATTTACTAATCGTTTAAAATCTGACTTAAGATTAAAATTAAAAAGCACATCTACCCCACTACCAAACGCAGTTCTTTCGTCCTGCGCTGTAAGGACTGGCTTGCCATTGGCTCACGTGGCCCAAGGACGCGAATCCTCGTCCAATAATCTCTTTAAGATATTTCAGATGATTCAGGCGTTCACACAGTTTTTTGCCATTTAAACTTTCTTAGAAATATTGTGCATAGCATGTTTTTTTGCTACTAATTATCTTAGTGAAATTCGAACGACTAGCGTCGTTATTTGACTGAAGCTAAAATGCAATTTCTCTTTTTGCTGATTAAGAATTTAGACTCTTGGAAGCGGTATTTGAACTCAATTAGGGGACGTTTAATTTCTGCCCAAATTATCTTTAGAATGAAAGAGTCCTGTATTTTAAATATACCATGGTACACATCACCCTTCCCATCAATTAATGACGTCCCGTCATTAGTAACTGCTCAATAGGAGTGCTAAAAATTTTTTCTATTATCTTTATTATTTTATTCTACATCCCTATCTAAAATTTATCTACCGGACTAAGATTATTTATGGTTCTAGGTTAGCTACTATACTAAGAATTTTTTTTCTACATCTAACACTGATTACATTTATATTTAAAACAAAGTTGGGTATATTCTACCTTTACATAAGTTTTTTTTTTGAATTCACTTTTTTTTGTCTATGTGGCATACTACATTCTATCTACACTACATTAAATGAATAGCTTGACCACGCTACACATAACTATCTGGATATCTAATACTACATACAAAAATGATTTAAAACACACAATATTGTGTTTACCGTGTTCACTGGTAATTTTAAAATACTTTCACTATTGCGATTTTTGAATTGTTAAAGTTATTAGGAAGTAACACATGTAGCTTCACATCTATTCATCACCTTTCGTGTCCTTAGTGTCCTACACCCTTCTGTTGTAAATTGTTGTCCTTCACTCTTTTTGTCTTGGCAACAATTTTTAAGCATTTACGTTATGGTTTCTTTGTGAAACAGTTCGAGTCTAGTTGTCTTTACATGACAAGTTTTCCCTAATAGTCAACTGGAAAATGACCGTAAAATATTGTTCTAATAGTCAACTGAGAACTGATTCTTCCCACTACAGGTGTTTTTCTTCTCAGCATGTCATTTTTAGGATTTTTTTTTGAGGCACATAGAGAATGTATTCTCGAGTAAAATTGTTCATTTGTGCCTTTTGAAACGGGTCGTCGTCATACTATGGTGACTCTTTTAATATATTGTATTTAAATTCAACTTCAAACATCTTCAAATATTATTTAACTTCAAATATCGTTAAATATCATCCATTCCGCACTGCTCGATGGTGTTCTCAGAATTAAACCTCAAATTGTCCCTAACTTCAGCTTCAAATATCTTCAAATGTCTTTAAATATCATTCAACTCCAAATATCGTTAAATATCGTTTATCGTGTGCCGATCAATGGGGTTTTTAGAATTAAACTTCAAATTGTCTTTAACTTCAGCTTCAAATATCTTCAAATGTCTTTAAATATCATTTAACTTCAAATATCGTTTAGCTTCAAATATCATCACTATACTGTCAAATTATTCTGGGGTCCATAGTGAGTATCAAAGGCGATATCTATGTATTTATATCTTGTACTGATCGATGGGTTTCTCAGCATTTATGTGATTATATAGTTCGTTAAAGCACTTGATACTGAGGTTAAAATATAGTGTTAACTGGTACGTAATATGGTTCATGGTCGAAGAAACAACGATCAAGGGTAACTGTTGTTCTCGTAGACGAAGTTGGGATGAAAGTTGCCAGGAGTTATGGTGAGTACTTTTCGTTGGTTGAGATATTATGAAAATAGATGCTACTGAGTCGTATCTGTACTGGGCAGCTCATTGTAATGCTCAATAACCAATTTGCCATTTACTTCCTGTAATAAAAATAGTGAGGCAGAATTACACGTTCTTTAAAGTAAATACACATACAATAATTCACGCATTAATTGGGTTATAATTGTTCCCATTGGGAAGTTCAATACATAGATGTTTCTTATAAAATATTAATTCTTCAACTTTAAGTATGGTCTCTTATTATACTTTCTAATATATACTACTACATGCACTTTATTTTAATTTCTTTTAACACTTAGTTAATTTCACAATAGATTTTAAAATAATCATTGAAACAGAGTTTATGCTACATGGTTAATTTTTGAGGTCTAATTTTACAACTTATTTCATGCCTGCATTGTTCACGCACGTCCGTGCTGCTTAAGAAACGCATGTTGTAGCGTTATAACCACACGGTTTTACGCAAACGATACTACACTGAGGGAACAAGACATAACAAGGACGAGTGGAGACCTCTCTATCCACTCGTTTTCCAATGTCTTCCCTATTTCTTGGCTTAGACGTTCTCATGGGGCTCCGGGTTTAACCTCAGTTGAAATGCAGAGGTGTTCTTCTTTGTTTTCCCGTGTTCTTTTCTTGGATTTTCCGTAATTACGAGTCAACATTGGTGCCTCATATTCGCCTTTCGAGTAAGGTAATTAGATGCAGGATTTCCAAGCTTGCCTCCGTAGATTCCAGTTAATGCTTGGCAAAGAATATCAGCATAATAAAGAACTGACATCAATATCTTTTTAGAAGGCTATTGTTTGAGCAAATCCTTCAGAACTAAATAAATAAATATGATATATTTATATCATATAAAATAAAATAATTATAATCTGCACTAAGACAAAATATTTCATATAATTAGACGCTTCTGTACTGATTTTTTTTTGTTTTGGATAATATCCATCTTGGTTAGGGCATGGGTCGTTTTTTTTTTTTATAGAAAATTAGAGGGGACCTGAGTAAGTATATGTAAGATATAACGTGACTGACTTGTGAAAATATGTCACAAAAATTAGAGCACAAGATATGTCATAGATAAACGAATGAAATTAAAGAACATTTTTGTCACAGAACTATAGAACAGTGATTTCTCTGTTATTGTATACGTCATAGATATAAACTAATTAAATTTAATTTTTTCGCCAAGGATCTAAAGACATTAATGCCACTGTTTCTCTTTGAAAGTAATGTTTAACACAGATCTGTAAAACAGCATAAGTCATTGATATAATATAATGAAATTAAAAAGCTTTTCTCTCTTTTTTTTTGCCTCGGAGCTATAAGAAAGTAAACTCTCTGTTTCTCTTTCAAAGCATGCAGATTCAAAAAACGAAAACTTAACTAGCTCACAGAAGTTTTTATTCAACCTTTAAGTATTGTCTTGACTGGCCCTGAGTGGCGTAAAAATACTAATTTCTTACACTTGAAGGACTGAGGAATATTTCTTCCTACGGTCGTTTACACAAATAAACTACAAAAACAATCCAATGCCCTGGGTTCCACCCCGGGCTTCCCAAAAGACGAGGTTCAATACGACGTGTTATCTTCAGTAGACCACTAGCTTTCAACCGGCGGTTATTTTCGCTGATTTCCGACGTTTTGACATTATTCGTATTTTTTTTTTTTCATTAACATTGGCTTTGTTAACTTTATTGCACACTGTTAAATTTATTATGGTGTTAAATTTGTTATCTTTGAAATTTGTCTTTACATTAATTAGGGATATTTCCATCTATCGGGTCTTTTAACCGTTATACCTGACTGTGTCGTTATTTTGTCCTCGGTTTGTTGCGGTTTTTTCTTTTTCGGGTTGTCTAGCGAAAAAATGTCAAAATTTTTTTATTTTTTTTCAAAAATTCTTGCCCTTTTAATTTCGTTTGTTTCCCGTGTGCGGCTGCTGAGGTCGGTCTTGACTTTCCTATTTCTTTAACTACTCTATGGTCTGATTCGCCGTCAGACTTTTCGGAACTGGTTTCCGACGAATCCGGATTAGAACTTTTAGAGGTGGCACTTTTTGAGGTATCACCTGCCATTCCTTCGTAAATTTCTACTCCCCTGGAAGTAGAAGGTTTATTCCCTAAGTCCTCGTTTTGAGTTCTCAACTCGGGAGATTTGAAAGATTCTTGAGAGCTTTGGGAGGAATCAATAGTTTTTGCGGGGTTCCTCCATTGTTTGAAGGCCATGTCTTCAGGGGGATGGGGAATTCTTTGCACTAAGGTTTCCCTCAATGAAGTCCACTTTTAGGTTTGACCTTGGACACAGTTATATCATGATGTTGACCTTGCTGGTCATCCTTGGGAGTTTTATTCTCGGGCAATGTACTTTGAATCTTTTTTTATGGGGAAATTAATTAAATCCATAGCTTCTCGTAGGTTTGTTTTAATTAAATCTTTGAGAGGAGTTTTCTTTACAGCAATGCCGGGGGTTTCTACAGCTCTGTTTTTTTCCTCCTGTAAAGACAGGGGCCTTTGAATCGGTGTTGCAGGGGAAACGATATCGTCTAGAAATCTTTTGGGGGACATGGGGTCAAAATTCTATCTGGGAAAAATTGGGTTTTTGGAGATAATGTATAATCTAAATCTCCTACGCTCGCCGATGAATAACTTTTTGGACTTTTTGGCGTTCTTATTCTTACTGGTGTTAGGGATTTTTTCTTAGGAACGACTAGATTTTCCATTGCTAAAAATTCTTCAAAGTTTTCCTGGTCACTGTCATTCTCGAAATAGTCTTGCTTGAAATTAAAGGGTTTTAGCTCTGCCAATCTTGACCTAGGGGGCTCATTTTCTAAATCTGACGAATCAGTAGAAGAGGGATGTGATACCCATCTCTCTGGAAATTTGGCTCTTTTTATTCGGCTAACATGCGCCTTGTAAGTTCTTCCACTATCGGGGTTTTCCATTTTAAAGGTATATTCGTTATCGTACTTTTTGACTATTCTATACGGTCCAAAATATTTGTTGGAAAGTTTTTTTCCTTCCGTTTTCGCCTCGTTCTTTAGGTAAACGAAGTCTCCTATTTTGCAATCTATATTCCCCTTGACTTTGGGCTGGTTTCTAAGCTCTTGGTTTGTTTTACATTTTTCCAGCTCTTGCCTAACTATTTTATAAGTTTTCCTCATTATATTTATGAATTCTTGTTTATAATCTTCTGAGTTATTATAATACTGCCAAGATTCAATAATCTCATCATATGGGATTCTAAAATCACGACCGAAAAGTGAATGAAATGGATTGTCTTTGGTTGCTTCGTAATAAGTAGTGTTGATTACGTTGGTAAAATAAGGTAAGAATTTATCCCAGTCGCTCCTGTTGTCTATCGTATAAATACTTATAACGTTCGAAAATATCTTATGCCTGTTTTCTATTTTGCCATTAGCTTGTGGATGGTACGGCGCTGTCACCATTTTCTCTATATTAAGAAAAATCATCAAGTCTTTTGTTACTTTCGAAACAAAATTGCTCCCGTTGTCACTCAAAATGTTATTAGAAATGCCAAATTGTAAAAATAATTTTGTTAATGCCCTACTTGTGGCATTAGCACCTTGATTTTTTAATGCTTTTGTGAAAGTAAATCCTGAAAAATGATCTATGACCGAAATAATGCAAGTATGACCTCTGCTATAAACAGGTAAGCCTCCACTTGCACCGTATAGGTCAAATGAGATAATATCGAAGGGGTACTTTGCTACCGGGACCGTTCCCTTTGGAGGATTTGGATAAGCTGGGGGGATTTTTCTCAAGTTACATGCTTCGCATGTACTTACAAATTCTTTAAGTTTTGTCAGTGCAGATTGTGCGTAAAAGTATTGTTTTAGTGGTTTTGTGGTAACACAGGTATTATCGAGGTTTGGTTTCTATTTGTCTCAGCAGTCACAATTCTACACAGTATTTCTTCATCAAGATCATAGTAAAAATTGTCTATCTCTTTTTTAAGAGTTTTGAATTTATCCGGTAACGCCTCATCATTCACAAAATAATCAATTAGTGCTACACACATTTCGTCCTTTTTTTTATTTCTTTTTATATTTTCCAAAGACAAGGGACAATAGTTAATCTTATTTTCTTTTACTGCGTCTTTGACTTTGTTTTTCTTACATCCATGATTGCTCTTAGCAATTATGGCGTCGACCTCATTTTCTTCAGCTTCCGATGAAATATTTTCTGGGTACCTACTTAAAAAGTCGTAAGCTGCGTTTTGTTTTCCCTTTAAATGTTCAAATTCATAATCTAGGTCTTGGGATTTCATAATCCATCTAGATAGAATGCCCGTTGGGTTTTTAAATGTGTGCATGTAGTCCAAGCTTTTATGGTCTGACCGTAGTATAAATTTTCTACCAATTAAATAATGTCTAAAGTTGTCCGAGTGGCAGATAATATATAGCAATTCTAAGTTTGTGTCGGAATAACTGCTTTCAACTTTTGATAAAGTTTTACTTGAATAGCATGTAACTGTTTCTATTTGTTTTTGTTTAGGCGTTCTCTCAAGAGGATTGGGGCTTTCTACCGGGATTATTTGCGAGAGAATTGCGCCAATGCCTTTTGAACTAGCATCCGTTGTAACCCCAAATCTTCCATTTTCAAAATCAGGGAGTGCTAATATTGGTTCAGAAGTGAGTGCCTTTTTGAGTCGGTCTAGGGAAGTTTGAGCTTCCTGGGACCAGGTAACATTATGGGAGTTTCCTTTGGTTAATTCCGTGAGGGGTTTCGCAATTTGGGCATAATTGCGTACGAAAGTTCCTAAAGTAGCCAGTAAGGCCTAAGATTCCTCTTAATTCTTTTATAGTTTTGGGGGGGCTTGAGGTTTACAACACATCTTATTTTATCAGGGTCTGGGGATATCTCTCCCTGGGTTACTACTACTCCTAAAAATTAAATTTTAGATTGAAATAAATTTACTTTCTCAGGCCGGTATTTTAAATTGCCTTGTCTAAACCTCTCGAACACCTTATCTAACGTTGCTAAGTGTTGTACAGTGTTTTCCCCCACACATATAATATCATCAACAAAATGAATTATATTCTTTAATCCTCTTAAAAGGTGCAATAGGGGTCTACATGGTGTGCTTGAAGTTGTTTTAATTCCATATGGTACCCTCAAGTATTCATATAATCCATATTTAGATGCTGAAAATGCAGTCTTATGAACATCCTTTTCGGCTGTTTTCACCTGGTGGTAGCCTTGGGTAAGGTCCAAAGAGGTAAACATTTATTTTTTACCTGAAATTGAGTCAAGAATTTCGTCTATTCTTAGTAGAGGAAATGTATTGCTAACTACTTGTTTATTGAGAACCCCATAATCTACTACGAGTCTAAAATCTCCGTTCTTGTTTGGTACTAAGATCACTGGTGCACTATACGGACTTAAACTTGAGCGTATAATTTCGTTTTTTTCTAAGCCATGGATTTTATTTTTTAATCACTCTTTGTGCTTATATGGTACGCCATATGGCTGTTTTTCTACACGATCACCGGTCGTTAAAATTTAATGCTGTTAAAATGGGACTAGACCGACGTAAATTTAATATTCAGAAGAAAATAACTTAAAAATACAAAATAATTAACATAGATTTTTATTAAGCTACATATACGTAATATGATACATTTTTAATTTGTTTAAAAATTGCGAATTAGTTAAAGGATATTCGTTATTTGAAGCTTTAATACCGTTAACTAGGTTTCTTTTAGAATTTTCCCATGTATTTAAATCATTTTCTGTTAAAACCTGGATTTGAACTAAACACGTCCCCTTTTTAATTGTAATTGTATCATTTTCATGGTTATTGGTTACCCAAATAAAACCTTCCCCTTTGTCATAAGATATAATCTGTTCCTCGCATAACAGATTTTCAGGTATTTCAGACGGTGTCGCAAACCATATTTCTGATTTGCTAATTACTGGCTCGATTATCTGTGATATTTGAATTTTTTGCATCGTTTTGGGAGGGACTTTTGTTTTCCTTATCGCGAATCCGTAATATTTCTCTTTATTTTCGTTATTTATTAGATTCATACTGGCACTATGCTGCGCCATTGCGGCATCTTGTGGCGTCACGTTGGGTTTTTTTATATTTTTCCACAATTCCACTATTTTGTTAATTTCGTTTGACCTGTACTGTCGCATATCTCCTATTTTTATTTTCGCAGATTCTATACTGGTATTATTTAAATTTACTTCATTTCTGCAATATCTCTCAGGTTAATTGAACAAATTTCCAATTATGCCATGTCTTTGCGAGACATGAGGTACATAATACTTCGACATTATACCACTAGAGATTTTGTTTACTGTTATGTTGTCTTCGTAACCTCTGTTACGATTTCTTAAGGTATAAATTTCTTCCCCTGCCTTAGCTGGGTAGACAAGCCTCTCGTTGGCTACGTCTAATAGTATTCTATTAGACCTTAGAAAATTTGCCCCTATAATAGCTTCATATGGGAAATTATCACATATAATAAAATTTGTCATGAACGTTCTATTGTCTCTTTTTAAGTTTAGCCAAATTGACCCTTTTGCATTTAACTTATGACCTGTCACGCTTGTTAAATTGGGATTATTAGGGTTCCTCTGTCGTTTAATGTGAAGAGGCAACATATTGAATACGCAAGAGTTTATGATACTGATTGTTGCACCTGAGTCAATCAAAGCCTTAAAATAAACATTTTCTACACAAAAATCATTAAATATAGGTAACTTGTTATTAATATCACTACAGGAAGGCACTAATATTGTCTTGGACCTATTAAATATTCCTGGCACCCTCTCGGTCCAATTTATGTTTCTGAGTGGCCTGAAGCGTTTCCCTGAGAATTTATTTCATTTTTCGGCGCCTTTATTAGACATTCAGACGTATTAGTTGCCGTAGGCATATTTAATTGATTTACGTCTGTCTGTCTTCTCCATGTATTATTATGGTAACGTGGATGTCTCGTGTCAGTGCTGTATGCTGGCGCTGACTGCCAGTGCCGTTGGCTTGCAAAATTTTCATTTCTCATCGGCAAATTTTCATGATTTCTATATTGTATTCTCGCATTATATTGGCCTTGGCGAGTATTTGGGTTTTCAAACCGGTAATTAATTTGCCTGTTGGGGGGGAGGGTTATACAAATTTGCTTGGTACGCATTATAAGGTACTGATTGGCGCAATCCCCCTGGCTATAGCCTATTGCACGACCGGTGCTAAAATTTGTTCTTCCGAACAAATTGTTGCCGTAATTTTGCGTATTACCGACAGCATTTCTTGGTATGGGATTGGGGACATAGTGGCACTCTCTCGCTATGTGGCCAACCCTATTACAATTATAGCATCTTATTATCGTAGGGTTAATGGGCTGAAAACGTACTGTTTTCTGCCTAGCGGGTTCTGGCGTTTTGTTTCTTTGTGCCACTGGGGAGTTATCCCTTGAAAAGAAATTGGGGGATGCCTGATCGCCCTTGAAGATTAGATTCGCGTTTGAGTCGCCTAGGCTATTTATTTTTGCATTACTATGATTAGCAACCATTTTATCAACTTCGTTTAATCGTTCTACTTCCTGAACTGCAAGATCCAGCGTCTGAATGTTTTTGGATATTACCAACCTATTTAGTTTTGGGGGTAGCCCATGCTAAATTATATTTAGCAATGCATTCTCATATAGTTGACCTGGACCCCGGACGTATTTTACCTCATCCGAAATCTCTAAATTATCAGGATATTTTCATATTTCTTATGAAAAATTAAAGTTCTTTGCTCCGTGTTTTAATTTGTTTGTAAAAATGGTGTCTATGAACATATCTTTGAATGCTTTTAACAAGTCGTCAACCGTATTTATTGGCAAGTTGGCGTTATTGCCTATGATCTGTTCGATCTGTTTTAGAAAAGTTAAGGCCTGGCCTTTTAATTGTAGTAGAAGCATGTCTTTTAACGCTCCAACGTCTGTTTTTGTTAGTTGTACAAACTGGGTCAATTGGGTATTAAATTCGTCAATATCTGATTGACCATTGTACTCCGGGATAGATTTCGCTATTTCTATATTTTTCGCGACCAATTTCTGCACTATTAATTTTTCTTCTAAATCTTCAGACTTTTTTTTTTGTTTGCGTTTTTATTAACTTAAAATAAATTTATTATTAACCTATTTTGGGGGCCTCTATTATCTCCTATGAGATATAAGGGGTTTCCTATCGTAGCCTAGCGGTTATAGGCCTAATCATTTTTCTTATATGTCTGTATCTTTCCAATAATTAAATTTAAATTACAAAGTTTTAATAGCCTAATTAGTTTGAAGTTTTCCTCCAATTTCCGACTCGCGCCATTTGTTATGTAATGAGTTAATCGTAATTAAGATTTATTGAACTATAAATTCTGTTTCAGAGCTTTGTCTCCACAGCACGATCAGATCTGATTAAAGAGATACGAATTCTTATAGGCTAACAGGGGTTAGAAACATTTTTCTAAGCTGTGGCGATAACGACTATGGGTGTTTCTAGGGATGAAAAAATGTGGCATCTTCTTCTCGAGCTATCTGCAGATCAGATTCCCTTGGGAGCATTTACCTTGGAGACTTACGAACCAATTACCTATTATTAAACTAGACGCAGACATATAAATGAAATAAACACAGATAAAAAAGACAATAGGTTTACTGAACTTACATACTGAGTTGCACAGGAACGGATCACTTCGATGACAGTAACGGTGACAAAAATATAAGGATTTTGTCTGGGTCTCCCTAGGTCTGATGTACTAATCCTTTCAGATCTGACTTATGATTAAAATTAAAAAACATATCTACCTCACTTCCAAACGCAGTTCTTTCGTCCTGCGCTGTAAGGACTGGCTTGCCATTGGCTCACGTGGCCCAAGGACGCGAATCCTCGTCCAATAATCTCTATAAGATATTTCAGATGATTCAGGCGTTCACACAGTTTTTGCCATTTAAACTTCCTTAGAAATATTGTGCATAGCATTTTTTTTTGCTACTAATTATCTTAGCGAAATTCGAACGACTAGCGTCGTTATTTGACTGAAGCTAAAATGCAGTTTCTCTTTTTGCTGATTAAGAATTTAGACTCTTGGAAGCGGTATTTGAACTCAATTAGGGGACGTTTAATTTCTGCCCGAATCATCTTTAGAAGGAAAGAATCCTGTATTTTAAATATATCATGGTACAGATGTTGATAAAAAACATTTATTCACTCTGACACTTAGATTTTGTCAATTTTATCCAACATATCCGACAAAGGATGCTGATAAAGCATTTATTCACTCTGATATTTAGATTTTGTCAATTATATTCGTTGTATCTGACAAAAGATGTTGATAAAAAAAATTATTCACTCTGGCACTTAGCTTTTGTCAATTTTATTCCATTTATTCGAGAAATGGATGTCGATATAGAATTTAATCAATCTGATACTTAGATTTTGTCTATTTCATCCAATATACCCGACAAATGATGATGATAAAGCATTTATTCACTCTGATACTTAGATTTTGTCAGTTTTATCCCATGTATTCGAGAAAGGGATGTTGATATGGAATTTAATTACTCTGTTACTTAGATTTTAATCACTCTGATACTTAGCTTTTGTCAATGTTATCCAAAATATCTGATAAAGGATGCTGAAAAAGTATTTATTCACTCCGATATTTAAATTTTCTCAATTTTTTTTCATGTATCTGACAAAATATGTTGATAGAAGTGAATTCAATAGATAAAGAATGTTAATAAAGAATTTGTTCAATTTTTTTCATAATTTTCCGATTTAAATTTCTGTATTGTGTATCCTAGAGGTGAATTTAAGAAAGAGTTTGTTACTTACTTACAATTTTTTCATAATACTTAGATTTTGATTTTGTTAATTACATTCGTTGTAACTGATAAAAGATGTTGATAAAAAAAATTATTCACTCTGATACTTAGATTTTGTCCATTTTATCCCATGTATCCGAGAAATGGATGTTGATATAGAATTTAATCACTCTATTACTTGGATTTTATCCGAGATATCCGAAAAAAGATGCTGATAAAGCATTTATTCACTCTGATTCTTAGATTTTGTCAATTAAATTTGATGTATCTGACAAAAGATGTTGATAAAAAAAATTTATTCACTCTGACACTTAGATTTTGTCAATTTTATCCAACATATCCGACAAAGGATGCTGATAAAGCATTTATTCACTCTGATATTTATATTTTGATAATTATATTCGTTGTATCTGACAAAAGATGTTGATAAAAAAAATTATTCACTCTGACACTTAGCTTTTGTCAATTTTATTCCATGTATTCTAGAAATGGATGTTGATATAGAATTTAATCAATCTGTTACTTAGATTTTGTCAATTTTATCCAATATACCCAACAAATGATGTTGATAAAGCATTTATTCACTCTGATACTTAGATTTTGTCAGTTTTATCCCATGTATCCGAGAAAGAGATGTTGATATGGAATTTTATCACTCTGATACTTAGATTTTAATCACTCTGATACTTAGCTTTTGTCAATGTTATCCGTCATATCCGATAAGGGATGCTGATAAAGTATTTATTTACTCTGATTTTTACATTTTGTCAATTTTATTCCATGTATCTGACAAAGGATGTTGATGGAAGTGAATTCAATCGATAAAGAATGTTAATAAAGAATTTTTACAATTTTTTCATAATTTCCTGAATTAAATTTCTGTATTGTGTATCCTAGAGGTGAATTTAAGAAAGAGTTTGTTACTTACTTACAATTTTTTCATAATACTTAGATTTTGATTTTGTTAATTACATTCGTTGTAACTGATAAAAGATGTTGATAAAAAAATTATTCACTCTGATACTTGGATTTTGCCCATTTTATCCCATGTATCCGAGATGTGGATGTTGATATAGAATTTAATCACTCTGATACTTAGATTTTATCTGAGATATCCGACAAAGGATGCTGATAAAGCATTTATTCACTCTGATATTTAGATTTTTTCAATTACATTTGATGTATCTGACAAAAGATGATGATAAAAAAAATATTCACTCTGACACTTAGCTTTTGTCAATTTTATCCCATGTATTCGATAAATGGATGTTGATATAGAAAATAATCAATCTGATACTTAGATTTTGTCAATTTTATCCAATATACCCGACAAATGATGTCGATAAAGCATTTATTCACTCTGATACTTGTATTTTGTCAATTTTATCCCATGTATCCGAGAGTATAAAAAAGGGAGGCTTTTAATAGACTGAAATAGAGGAGGGGCGTGCTTAGCTGTGTTGGCCTCAGGCGGCTTGGTGCTGCGGTGAGTTGCTAGTAGCAGTAGTAAACTTATCTTCCTATTCTAGCATACATTTTTCAACTGTGAAAAAACATCCTAGGCCTTGGCTATCCTACTTTTAAAATCTCCAATGTACCCATACGCTTTAAAAATTATTTTTACCCAGGTGAGTGAAGCTTTCCACTTAATTAATCTTCTCGCTACCCAAAATTACCTCTTCACCTTTACTTATTTCTAATCTCAGCGATTTAGTCTTCTTAACATTAAGGTTTAAGTCTGTTCTTATGCCCTGAACTCCCAGAACGTTCAAAAAATCATTCAGCTTTGCTAACATTTTCATCCAAGACCCTCAAATCATCAGTATAGTCCAAGTCTATGATAGCTTTTCTTTCCCATTTGATTTCATGGTATTTCACAGCCTTTGGTGTGTTCCTCAGGAAAAATTCCATCAAGATGACCCATATAGATGGGGATGAAACACAGCAGCCATGATTCACTACAGCTTCAATATGAAACCAACTACTAACCTCAGTTTTTACCTTAAACGCTGTAGTGTTAAGTCTTCTTGTACATAGAAATAATTTCTGTAATGTATTTATTTGGTATACCATGTAAGGATAGGACTTTCGTTTAAACTCATCTATCGGCTGAAGACGATCAATATGATGATTAAATTCTCTATGTACGTCTATTTTTTGTCCAAAGAAAACAAGATGAAAATTTTAGGTATAATGTTCAATAAGACAGTGGGAAAAAAAGGTCTTTTTGGTTCTACTAATAATAAAAATTGTGGTCTAAATATTATATATCATTGCAATTATTTATACATGAGTGAAAACTAATAGCGATTCAAATCTGCATGTCTATGGTAATTTGTCTTTCACCTGTTTTAGATTTTAATTTATTAACTTTTTCTTCAAATTAACTGAACTTGAATACAGCTAGTGAAATATCATTGCTTTGCGCCACGTTTTTATCGAACCCTTTCTTTCTACCAGGTCACCAAAGATGTTGAAAGGGAAGACTTGCAAATAGAAGTTTCTTTAATGCACTATTTTGTAAAAATAATCTTGTCATACTCCGTTATGTTGCAACTACAAGTAGGTTAAAGTAAATGCATGGCCAAGTCATTTGTATATCAGTGTAGATTCTCTTAAACTTTTTTTTTTATAAAAACAAATTTTTTTCAACTGAAAGTAAGGAGTGAGTAGTAGAGAGGAACAGTTGCGTAATTTGTTGAAAATCCTGGGGGGAAGGGGTTAGAGCCAATTTTCCTAAATAAAATGAAAATGACAGTGAAAATTGAAGATGAGTCATATAGTAGCCTACCATAAAGGCAAAGGTACACCATGGTAAACTGAACCGTCTCTGTGGATGCTTGTTTTATGCAGGCATATGCTTGTATTATTCTTCCTGTATAGTGTGTTATGAATAAATTATTAATACTATTATTATTACTTTTTATATCCTAGTTTTGACAAGATCTTTGAAGAAACTCAATTTAAGCTGGGGCGAGAGGGGGGGCAAAAATTGGGTCAAGAGGGAAATCCTGGGGGATCTGTGCCCTTGCTCCATTGCAAAAAATGACCCTTAGAGAGGGGGACTCCCTCCTTATATACCGAATATACTCTGTTCGTTATAAGTTCTTATGTTGCTCCTTATTTTCAGTTTAAAAAAAGCTTACTTTTTCATTATCTGATCGGTTTTCAAAACAGGCCGGGAAATCCCATTCCATCTCCGTGGAAAGTTTCAGTTGAAGCAACTTAGTTAAATCAAGCATTAAAATGATGAATATTTATATTTACAATTTACCTTATATGGACTAGACTATGTGACTTTTCAGGAACAAATATGTCACCGTTTGGCATTACTTTCTCTGCAACTGGATTATTCCTTAATTAATTGGCTATATCAGGATTGTCAATCAATGACAACTTTGGCGTCTTTGGGGTAAAATTGAAACTATGTGCCTCAAAATGGTAAAAAAAACGCTACTTTCTGTTCTACATTGTAAAAAAATTGTTTGAGATTCAACAAAAATCGTTTGTAATGTTTATCAACAACAAAATTGGAATTTCAACATCGGAAATTGAATATTGGAGACCATTTTGGAATTTCATGATCATTATTGAATTTTAATTTGTTGGGATACAATAATGTTGAATTCCCATACCCGAATTGAATTTTCAATTTCTTGACATGTTGGATTTTAAAATCCTTATATGATTTCCATCTTGTTTGCTGGATTTCCCGTTCTTTTATAGGATTTCCATCACTAGCGCTGTGTAATTTCCTAGGTCTACAGTCTAATATCTAACTCCCATTATTCAGTTTCCCTTTCTTCTTTCTTAAGCGTCTTGAACAGTCTTGGAAAGTATTAACATCAAATTGAAGATTTGATGTATAATGATATCAATTGTTGAAAAATCCATCAGTTCAAGAATTTATTTCACTGTAATTTTATTTTTATTTTCAATGCTGTAAGAATTGGAAAAGAAAATATTTGTAGTATAATTCGTTTTCAGGTAAGCGCCAATGACGCAGTAAGCTTTTGGTTTTTATTTACAGATAAGGAAGGGAGCAATATCCAGACTCTTGTTTTTAGGGAAACTATATTCGCCTTGAACAAGTTTAGAAAGAACTATTAAATAAAACTGAATATTTAATGTATTAATATTATGATTGTGATATATTAATTGCTGAAAGCTCATCAGTTCAAAATTTTCCTATAATTTTAATGTTTATTTTCAATATTAAGTACAAAAGAAAATATCTGTCATAAAATCGGTTTTCAGTAAATCGCCAATGACGCAGTAGGTTTTAGACTTTTACAGTGAGAGAAGGAGGCGAGACCCAAACTCTTGTTTGTGGTGATTTTTGTTCGTTTCAAGCTTGATTTGCATATTCAATTTAAGTTTCACTCGTTTTAAGACTTAATTATTCATTTACATTAATATCTGTTGTATGTTTGTTTGCATTGATTGTTTATTTAATTTCTGTTCTTTTAAGTTTCATTTATACTTCAATAGAAAAATATTTTTTTCGTTTTAAGCTTGATTTTCATGTTCAATCTAAGCATTACTTGCTTTAAGATCTATTTATTCATTTTTATTATTACTTGTTGTTTCTTTTTGCTATGATTTTTTATTTAATTTCTGTTCGTTTGGGTTTCATTTATTCTTTAATAGTAATTTCTGGTCGTTTGGAATTTGAATTTTAACATGTATTTGTATCTACTGATATTAAGTTTAAAATGGCATTTACTTTTCTTTTAAAAACTTATTTTTCGGAAAGTTTTTTTAATTAATTACTAATAAAAACGTTTGTAAATAAAATTAAACAACTTTCAAGAAAGCTATTTAACCAAAAAAAGTAAAATTAATACGCAAATTTCGTTTTAATTATTCATGTACGGTGAGCCAAAATCAAAACCTGCATTAATTAAAAAACGTTCAGAAATTAAATAAAAAACGACTTTTTTTAACTGAAGGTAAGGAGTGACATTAAAACTTAAAACGAACAGAAATTATTCCGTATATGAAAGGGGCTGTCCCCTCCTCAACACCTCGCTCTTTACACTAAAGTTTGACTCTTTCTCACAACTCTTTTTTTAAAACAATAAAAAACTTTACCGTAAAGAGCGAGGGGTTGAGGAGGGGACAGCCCCTTTTTCTGTAATTTCAGTTCGTTTTAAGTTTTAATGTTGCTCCTTACTTTCAGTTAAAAAAAACTTGTTTTTTTTATTTAATTCCACACAGAACGGCCAGGATACTTCAAAGTAAAACCAGATCTCACACTATTTTCAATATCCATAACCACGTAATCATATCTTCTTGTATGATACTCATGAACAGAACTTCTGAAACAGTAAAACTCATTAAAAGTTTCCAGGACTAGATTATGCACCCAATTAAACCCAAACATCGCCGCTTGATAGTCCCTTATCTGCCAACATTGAGCAGCCTTAGATACTTAAAGCATGCACTGGTATCTTTCATATTTTTCACGTACTTCCCAATTATCCTTGCTGCTTTATTTTGTAGAATTTGCGCACGCTTGTAAATAACTAAAACTGCTTCTCCAAACCAAACATCCATATGATAAATGCAGATGGATTATTGCAAAATATATCGTGCGAAAAGTACGTTCCGGCAAAATATGCTTCAGTCTTTAAATATTCAGATTAATTTTATTAGTCTTTTCCGAGACTATTCAAGATAAATATAGCTTCAATACAAACAAGAGTTGGATACTGTCCCTCTTTCCTAACTGTAAAAGTCTAAAGCCTACTCCGTCATAAAAATTTCTGCTCCAAACTAAACATCCATGATATATACGGGTGGACTACTGCAAAATATATCGTGCAAAGAGTACATTCCGGCAGAATATGCTTCAGTCTTCTGACAATCCCAATCCCAAGTGCAATTTAGGCGGAAATAATGCCGCTATATTGCTTCCACGAAAGATCAGAATCAATATGGATGCCAAGGTACCGTTGTGATTTAACTTGTACAACATGCTTTTCACACAATATGACTTTACCACTTACATCAACAGAATCCCCCACTCTACAGAATGTCTGTAAAAACGTCTTCTTTAGATTCACGCACATCAAACTCAAACTCGTAGACACATCCCGTCTTTTGAGAGCATTATTAGCGTTTGCTATTAAATCATCGACTGATTTTGCAAATACTGTTAGCGATATCCCATCCGTAAATGAAGTAATATATAGATTCTGTAGATAAAAGCGCAACATGTCCACGTAGACTGGATAATGTAAATGCCCCAGCACAGGGCCCTGGTGTACACCACACTTCACAGGAAAAGACGATGAGACTACATGATTTAAAACGACTGAAAGGGAACTACCTTAAAAATAGCTCTCAAACCATCTTAGAGAAACTCCATTTATTCCAAGACTTCTCATTCGATGAAGCAACACTTGATCTGAAATAGTCATTTTGTTTGAAATAGTCCAAGAATCAGATAACAAAAGTCAACACAGCCTGCCTCCCCCGAAACCCGAGGAAAGGGCTGTAACTTATGGCCGATGGCATATAAAGTTCTTATGGAAGAGGAGACCGTATAAACTTCAAAGGGGACTCAAAAGATTAGAAATTAGAACTTCTAGTTCCATTTTTTATAGTCAAAAGTGATCTGATGGCAATTAGCCTTCCCCCACCAACCCTAAGGCCATAAGACTCCAATATTTATGTTTTTCCCCAGAGGCACTAAATATCGAATTGATGGTCGTAACTTCGGAGGGGGCTCATTCGATCGAAAATCGGAAATTATCCTGCCCTTTTTAGGAGTCAAAATTGACCGGAGGGCAAATAGACCCCGTCCTTTTTTCCCCGAACGCATCCGATAATTTTTTTTTAATAGTTCAAAGATGAGATAACAAAACTCAGGGATCGAAACAAACCCTCAGGGGTATGCGTTGTAAGTCATGCCCTTGGTGCAAATATGGTTTCTTTATGGAAGGGCTACTGGTGTTACCTTTAGAGGGGCCTCATATGATTGGAAATTGAAAATTCTAGTTCACTTTTTAAGAGTCAAAAAATATCGGAGGTAAAATAGCACCCCCAATCTCTTTTTTCCCAAACCAATGCGATGAAAATTTTGAGACAGCCATCATCAGATAACAAAAACTCCGGGGTTGACACAACCCCAAGAGCCCAGAGGCAAGTGTTGTAAGTTATGCCCCGGGGGTATATAAGGTTCTTATGTAAAGGATGGTCACATAAACTTTAGAAGTAGCTCATTTTATTTGAAAAGTAAACTGGAGGGTATCTACCCCCCTCCCCCGACCCCACATATACCCTCTTATCCTTAAATGTATCCGATCAATTTGAGATATATATTTATTTGAAATGGTCCAACGATCAGATAAAAAAAACTTCGGAATCAAAATACCTCCCCCCAGAAATCAGGGGAACTAAAGGTTGTATTTTGTGCCCCGGGGGCATAAAAGGTTTTATGGAAGAGGTGGTCGTATAAACTTCGGATGGGTTCCTTAAATGCATCCGATCAATTTGAGATATATATTTATTTGAAATGGTCCAACGATCAGATAAAAAAAAACTTCGGAATCAAAATACCTCCCCCCAGAAATCCGGGGAACTAAGGGTTGTAACTTGTGCCCCGGGGGCATATAAGGTTTTATAGAAGAGGTGGTCGTATAAACTTCGGATGGGACTCAAATGATTAGAAATTCAAAGTTCTAGATCACTTTTAAGAGAAAAAAGCGAACCGATGGCAACTAAAAAAGTGAGCAGATGGTATAGGCCCCCCCCCATCACACACACCCTCTTTTCCCCAAACACAATTAATCAAAATTTAGAGATACCGATTTCGTCTGTAATAGTCCAACGATTAGATAAAAAACTTCGGGGTTGAGATAACCCCTCACCCCAGAGCCCGGAGGAAGGATTGTAACGTATGCACAGGGGCATATAAGGTTTTATGGAAAAGACGAATTTCGAAGGGGACTCAAATGACTAGAAATCGAAAGTTCTAGTTCCCTCTTTGAGAGTCAAGCGTAATCTGATGCCAACGAGCCTCCTCCCCCCAAACCAACCGTCTTTTCCCCAAATGCGTAGAATCGAATTTTTGAGATTTTTATTTTGTTCAAAATAGACCAAAGATCACATAATAAGAACTCAGAGATTTACACAGCCCCCCATAACCCATAGATAAGTGTTTTGAATTGTGCCCTGAGGCTATAAAGTTTTCCGTGGAAGGAATTACCGTTTAAAATTCATCGGGGGGCTATTCTATTGGAAATTGAAAGTTCTTGTTTCTTTTTTAAGAGTCAAAAGGGACCGGAGGGCAACTAACCTTTCTTCCCTTTTTACCCAAAATGCATCCGATTGGATTTTTGAGATTTTTATTTTACTCAAAATAGACCAAAGATCACATAATAAGAACTCAGAGATTTACACTGCCCCCCAGAACCCAGGGACGAGTGTTTTGAATAGTGCCCTGAGGCTATAAGACTTTCCGTGGAAGGAATTACCGTTTAAACTTCATCGGGGGCTCATTCTATTGGAAATTGAAAGTTCTAGTTTATTTTTTAAGAGTCAAAAGGGACCGGACGGCAACTAACCCTTCTGCCCATTTTACCCCAAATGCATCTGATCGAATTTTTGATATAGCCATTTTGTTAAAATAGGTCAAAATATCAGATAACGAAAACACCAGGGTCAACAAAACCCTCTAGAGCCCGGGGCAAGTGGTGTATGTTTTGTCCTGGGGCGTGTAAGGCTCTTATGCAAGGGTTTTGAAAATAGTTTGAAAATTAGATAAGTCCAACCCACACTCACACTAAAAAAACTTACTTCTGGCCTTCTCTGCATGGCCTTCTCAGCTTTCAGCAATTATTATATATCGAATATTCAGTTTAATTTTATTAGTTCTTTCCAAGACTGTTAATTCATTTTGAAATGATTAATTTTTTTGAAATAGGGAATTTTGAAAAACTTGAAACTTTGACAATAAAAAACGAACATAAATTAATTAAAAGAAAAAACTTTCCGAAAAAGAGGTTTTTTAAAGAAAAATAAAGGCCCTATTAAACTTAAGATCTTAAGAAATAGAAACCTACTACAACTCAAAGTCAAGACGACCAGAAATTACTACTAAAGAATAGATGAAACCCAAAACGAGTAGAAATTAAATAAACGTTCATAGCAAAAAAACACACAAAAGATAGTAACATGAATGAGCAAGCCAACGATAAAACGAATGAAGTATTAATTAAACATGTGACTCAAGTTGAAAGCAAGCAAACATACTTTGTTGATTATGTATAAATGAAGCTAAAAACGAACAAACATTCAACCAACAATCATAGCAAACAAACATACAATAGGTACTAATATTAATGAAAATGAATAAATAAAAATCTCATAAATAAATCTTAAAACGAGTAAAACTTAAATTGAATATGCAAATCAAGCTTGAAACAAGCGAAAATCACTGCAAACAAGAGTTTGGGTTCTGCCTCCTTCTCTCATTGTAAAAGTAGAAAACCTACTGCGTCATTGGCGTCTTACTGAAAACGAATTGAATTACAAATATTTTCTTTTGCACTTATTGCAACATTAAAAATAAACATAAGAATTACAGTAAAATTAAGTTTTGAACTGATGAGATTTCAATAATTAATATGATTATATCGAATACTCGGTTTTATTTTAATAGTCCTTTCCAAGACTGTTCAAAGACAAATATAGCTTCACTACAAACAAGAGTTGGATACTGCCTCCTTTCCTAACAGTATTAAAAAAAACAAGGTTTTTTAAACTGAAAATAAGGAGCGACATTAAATCTTAAAACGAACAGAAATTATTTCGTATATGAAAGGGGCTGTCCCATCCTCAACGCCTCGCTCTTTACGCTAAAGTCTTTTATTGTTTTAAAAAATAAAGGTGTGAGACAGAGTTAAACTTTAGCGTAAAGAGCGAGGCGTTGAGGAGGGGACAGCCCCTTTCATATACGGAATAATTTCTGTTCGTTTTAAGTTTTAAAGTCGCTCCTTCCTTTCATTTTAAAAAAATTGTTTTTTTTATTTAATTTCTGATCATTTTTTAGTTAATGCATCTTTTATTTCGGCTCACCGTCTTTGAACAAGTAAACAAAATTTGCCAAAAAATTTTACTCTTCTTTTGCTAAATGGCTGTCTCTAAATTTAGTTCTGATGTAATTTACTAATAAACTTACGTAACGAGCTTCTATATTCGTATATTTTTCTTCTGGCAAAAATACGTTGCAGTTATAGTTGCAGATTTTTGCAGATATGAGCTTGAAACCTATGTAATGGAGTTTTCTGATACGCTGAATCCGACGGTGGGATTTTCATTAAAATTCTTTCACTTGTAGGGGATGTTTCCTCCCTCTTTAAAAGTCTAAAGCCTACTGCTTCATTGGTGTTCCATTGAAATCGAATTATATTACACATATTTTCTTTTCAAGTTATTAAGACATTGAAAATAAACATACAATTACAGTGAGATAAGATCTTGAACTAATGATTTTTCATCAATTAATAGCATTATAACAAACATTTAGCTTGATTTTATTTGTACTTTCCAAGACTGTTCAAGACACTTGTAGTTTTCAGTAAAGCGCCAAGGACGCAGTAGGTTTTAGACTTTTACAGTGAGAGAAGGAACCAAAACTCAAACTCTTGTTTGTAGTGATTTTGTTCGTTTCAAGCTTGATTTGCATATTAAATGTAAGTTTCAATCGTTTTAAGATTTATTTATGAGATTTAAGTTTCACTCGTTTTAAGATTTAAACAGTTTGTGATGTTTCAGTAGGATTAGTCAGAGAAACAGGTTCTACTTAGATGAAGAACTTAACCTAGGCCCTATAGCATGTAGGTACCCATATTTTGTTTAATTCCCTTTGTTCTATTCTCAGCAGACATTTTGTAGAGAACGCTGATGTAGAGATAAATGTCCCACAAGTAGCGCTGGCCTTGTGTGAAATGCGACTAATTTCAGTCATAATTCTCAGCATATCTATATCAGTTCTTTTTTTGGAGTTGGTTAAAAGAAATATTTAGAAAAGAAAAATAGGGAGAAGTTAGCATAGTATTGTACATAGAGGCAATCCTACTTTTGTGGGTTATTTTAAAACCAAAAAGTAAGGAATAGGACGTTATCAACACTTAATAGGCATTTCAATGACAAATAAGAGAGTTAGAGTTTCAACTAAATACTGGGGGAAAAAATTAAAACAATGAAATAATTCCTGGAGCGGATCCCCCTCTACCAAATTCCATGACAAAACTACAACCGATTCGACCTATCTAGTTATTAAATAAAAAAAACAAGTTTTTTAAACTGAAAGTAAGGAGCGACATTAAAACTTAAAACGAACAGAAATTATTCCGTATATGAAAGGGGCTGTCCCCTCCTCAACGCCTTGCTCTTTACGCTAAAGTGTTTTATTGTTTAACAAAAATAGAGTTGTGAGAAAGTAAAACTTTATCGTAAAGAGCGAGGCGTTGAGGAGGGGACAGCCCCTTTCATATACGGAATAAATTTCTGTTCGTTTAAAGTTTTAAATTTCGCTCCTTGCTTTCAGTTTAAAAAACTTGTTTTTTTTTATTTAACTTTTTGAACGTTTTTGAATTAATGCAGGTTTTGATTTTGGCTCACCGTACATGAATAATTAAAAAAAAAAATAAATATTAATTTTACTTTTATTTGGTTAAATGGCTTTCTCGAAACCTGTTTAATTTTATTTACGAACGTTTTTATTAGTAATAAATATACGTAACTTACGAATTAACTTACGTAACGAACCTCTATATTCTTATATTTTTAATACGTATATTAGAGGGTTCTCCCCCTAGTCAATACCTTGCTCTTTAAGCTAAAGTTCGAATTTTGTTCCAATTCTTTAAAAATGACACGTTAATCACAAATTCCGTTAATTAGAATAAATAGCTCTTATGAAAGTACTAAATAATCTTTGGCTTCAAGAACGAGGTATTGACTAGGGGATGAACCCAATCATATACGTAATGTTTTCTGTTGTTTTAAGTTTTGATGTTGCTTCTTACTTTCAGTTAAAAAACTTGTTTTTTTATATATAATTTCTGATCTTTTTTTAAATAATGCTGGGAAATCCGGCGCCCTCTTCATAGCTATGTCCTTTCTCCCATGAAAACTTCTTTCATGGTAAGATCCTCCCACATAACCCCCAACCCACTCCCCCCTCCACTACCAGAAAAAATCCCCTCTGAAAACGTCTGTATACTTCCCAATAGCCAATACTATATGTTAACATTGGGTAAAGTTCATAACTTTCAGCCCTCCCCCCAGGGACTTCGGAGGATTAAGTCATCCTAAAAGACATAGTTATCATATTTTCGACCATGCTGAACAAAATTGCTATCTCAAAATTTTGATTGGGTGACTTTGGGAAAAAAATGAGCGTTGGAGGAGGCCTAGTTGCCCTCCATTTTTAGGTCACTTAAAATATGCACTATAACTTTTAATTTCCGTTCGAATGAGCCCTCCTACGATACTCTAGGACCACTGGGTCGGTACGATCACCCCTGGGGGAAAAAAACAAACAAACAAACAAATAAACACGCACCCGTGATCTTTCTTCTGGCAAAAAATGCAAAATTCCACATTTTTGTAGATAAGAGCTTGAAACCTTCACAGTAGGGTTCTCTGATACGCTGAATACGATGGTATGATTTTCATTGAGGTTCTATAGCTTTTAGGGGGCCTTTTTTTCTTTCTTCTAAAATCAACCAAATTTTCTCAGGTTCGTAACTTTTGATATGTAGGACTAAACTTATATATTTGAAATCAGCATTAAAATTTGATTCTTTTGATGTATCTATTGGTATCAAAATTCCGTTTTCTACAGTTTCGGTTACCATTGAGCCGGGTCGCTCCTACTTACAGTTCGTTACCACGAACTGTTTGATGATACGAATATCATTATAAAAAGTACTAAGTCTTATTTTTTTCAATGATTTTTTTTTCATTCAGGAAATTACATTCACTGTATATCTACATTCTTATTCTTCAATGATTCCATTTCTGGCCTATTTGTAGATGTAGAGGGTGCATTCATTCCCACTCTTGAAAGTTTTAAAACAAGAGAATCTTGAACTGACAGGTTTTAGGATGTAAAAGTACCTTCAATATCAGGGAAAAAATTGACCTGGGCAAATGTGGCGAAACACGAACCATAGAACATTTTTCAATTTTGCAATTAACTAGGCTCGCATTTTTACTTGATGATAAGGTTTCAAAGGCAATATATTTGGAAAATATTAACGTGGAACATATTATGAAGCGTATAGGACGCCTATTTTTCTCGTTTTCCTTATGATAAAAACGAGTGTGAATTAAATAAAAAAGAATTTCTGCTCAAAGTAAAGTGCAAATTTGACACTTAAGAGGAGCAGCAGTTTTAAAGCTACTTAATAAATTATAGTTTTACCATTATAGTTTTACCAAATTTTGTTGGGGGAACTGCCCCCTTGCCCCCCGTTAACGACGCAACTGCTCGTAGATTAAAGGTTTAACAGGATCTGAGACAAAATTCAAATTTTGGTACTTGGTCTCTCCAAGTCAAAATTTGAGGCTCACTTGTCTTTTCAAATACTTCCCAAAATTTTAACTCAATCCTCCCAAGCCATTCTTGGACTTTTGCCTTTACGCTATTTTGATAGTCTGGGTACATATAGTCTTCTTGATTTGCCTGGTTCAAAACCACGAATGAATTCAAAGTCCCATAGGGACTTCGCACTTGCTATAGAAACTTATAGGACGAAACCTTTTAGATGGTTTAGAGACAAATCATTTTTAGTCTCCTCTCTTCTTACAACTGCCCCAAATTAAATTTAAATGTCTTCTTGCCCCCTGCCAAAACTTCGTAGAAGTTTAACTCTATTCCAAAAGTTGTTCTCAAGACATTGTCCATACACTGTTTTAATAACGTAGGTACAAATAGGGCCTTCGAATTTACGTTGTTTTTTTTTTCACTGTGAATGTTTTTTATAGGAACCTGTAGTGGAAAATTTTTTCGGTGTATCGAAGACAATACAATTGCTGGAACACCCTACCCGTTCCGAGATTTGCAAAATTTGAACCTTGCTTACTCTCCCCCCTAAACACTCTAACAGTTTCAACTTGATCCACACAAGCCGTTCCCAAGATATGGCATATATGCTATATGGGCAACCTTGACACAATTAGAGTCTTTTGATTTACCTCCGTACCTCCCCCAAGTCAAAGTCCGAGATACACTTCCCCCAGTATCCCTGAAGATTTTAACTAGATCCCCGAGGTTATTCCCGATATATTGCAGGTGCACTGTGAAAATTTTGATAATCTTGATAGACATAGTGTCTTCAATAGAACAAATGAAATCGTTGCTTCATCGAGTAAATTCTAGTCTCGGAGGAGATTATACAGCCAACTTTTAGGTGAGTTGGAGAAAAAAAAGTTCAGCCTTTTTCCCCTTTGTCCCCTCCTCCAAGTCGGAATTTGAGGGCTACTTGCCCTCAAAAGACCCTAAAGAATCTGACTTGCTCTCTGAGTCCTGATTAAAAAATAGCTACTCTATTTAATGATCTTGTGACACATAGGGCTTTTGGATTTAATTTGCTGTTAACCGTGAAATGATTCTGAAGTTTAAGATCGTTTTATAGTGAAAAAATACTTGGGTGAATAGGAGACAAAGCATTTCAGGCTCATTTTTGAGACTCTATTGCTGTCTGCCATTCCTGAAAGTTCTAATTACATCCCCCAAGCTGTACCTGAGATATTGCAGAGATACTAGTTTTTATAACGAGAATATACATATTGTATTTCGAACTACCTCTGAGTTTTCCCCAAATTCAACTTTTAGGTCCATCTCCCTCACTCAAAACCCTCCCGGGGTGGGGGTTAAGGGGCTGAGAATCGGGGGTTAAGGGGCTGAGGATCGGGGACTAAGGGGGTACCTGGGGGAGAAAATGGGATGGGATGAAGGTTGGTTGCCTTCTAATGTCAGACAATCAAAGAGGGTCCTAGAAATTTTAATTTTAACAGAATGAGTTTTTTCCATATTTTTCTTCAACTTCGCCTTCTATTAGAAATTTTCAGTATGCATAGGAGGTACATGGCTCCTTACTAAGTCAGTGCTGGTGCATTGACTCTGAAGTGAGAAATTGCTCACAGCTTTGGGCCCTTGCTGTACGCGTTGCACTACCTTCTTGAACAGTTTATAAAGGTTTCAGCCCTTCTAATCAAAATGAAATTGAATTGAAATTTTGTAGCAACGCCCTGTTTTGCCCAGATAGACCTGGGGTTGGAAAAAGTGTGGGAGGGATCTGAATTACACTACCATCTCGTTTTGCTTTTGGGAGTGACACTTCATTAGGATGAGCCATCCCCCGATATTCTAAGACCTCCGGTACAAAGCTCTGGGACAAGGTGGCTTTGTTCGTGCGATTTTCGTTCAAGTTGGCTCCCTTTTTGGGGGTATTTCCTCCTCTTTCTAAATTATAAATTTGTTTTGCTATTAAATTGAGAAGGCAGTTTTAAACTTATTGAATATTGCCTATTTGGATTTTCATGAACAATTAGTTGTTTTTTTGTTGTTGTTCCTTATGTATTGTTGCACAGACTCTGTTTTTTAGAGATTTGGTTGCTATTGGCATACGTCGCTCCTTGCTTACATTTTGTTACTACGAGCTGTACACTACTTCGGCTGTAATCCAAGTTTTCCGATGTCAATACAGAGTTACAATTCAGTAAGCCTATTTTATTATGAAGAAAACAAGATTTTTCAACTGAAAGTAAGGAGCAACATTAAAACTTAAAACGAACAGAAATCATTTCGATATTGTCCCCTCCTCAACACCTCGCTCTTTACTCTAAAGTTTTTTTTTAGTACTTTTCAAGAAACTTCCTCTTGTTCTAATTAAACGACCTTGTGTTTCAGGAGTCCTTCATATGGAATTTGGAAAAAATTCAAACTTTAGCGTAAAGACCGATGTGTTGAGGAGGGGCAGCCCCTTTCATATACGTAATAATTTCTGTTCGTTTTAAACTTTAATGTTGCTCCTTACTTTCTGTAGAAGAAACTTGTTTTTTGTTTAATTTCTGATCGTTTCCTAAATAATGTCAGGAAATCTGGCCCCACCTCCAAGGAGAAATCTCCCTCCCCACGGAAATGTCCTCTAGGTAATTTAATCTCGGTGAATATTTGCTCCTGACAATTACCCTTAACAACTCCACGCGCAAAATTGAGACGGAAAAGAGAAAGCAAGACATATAAAAATAATTTTATTTATGAATTCTGGCAATTCCCCGAGTGTATAATTTCCCCTGATAAGTTCATCCCCTGGAAACCTCCCTCCACATGGAAAGTTCCCTTGTGAAAAAAAAACAGCAGAAAATTCTCCCCATACGAAAATGTATAAATACTTCCCAATAACAAATACTATGCGTAGAAAATGGAGAAACTTTATAACTTAAAGATCTTTTACCTGGGACTGTGTGCGTGTGTGTGGGAGGGGGTTCAAGTTGCATCCAAAGGCATAATTATTTGGTATTTCAATTATGATAAACAAAATGCCTATCTCAAAATTTTAATCAGACGATTTTAGGGAAAAAAGGGTAGGGTAGGGGGCTTAGTTGCCCTACAATCTTTTTGGTCACCTATAAAGGGCAATAGAACTTTAAATTTCCGTTCAAATGAGCCCCTTTGTGAAACTCAAGGACCACTGGGTCGAACCGATCACCTCTGAAAAAAAAAAAAAAAAAAAAAAAAAAAAAAAAAAAAAAAAAAAAAAACAACAAATACACAAGCATCCGTGATCTTTCTTCTGGCAAAAAACAAACAAAATTGAACATTTTTGCAGATAAGAGCTTGAAACCTCTACA
This sequence comes from Artemia sp. Qi Xiang Cuo, assembly GCF_049724085.1. NCBI lineage: Eukaryota > Metazoa > Arthropoda > Branchiopoda > Anostraca > Artemiidae > Artemia > Artemia sp. Qi Xiang Cuo. The sequence goes on along the minus strand of NC_142808.1, from coordinate 24,901,313 downwards.
GTAGGTTTTTCTGATACGCTGAATCTGATGGTATGATCTTCATTAAGATTCTGCGACTTTTAGGGGGTGTTTACACCTTTTTTCAATAATCAGGCAAATTTTTTCAGGCTCGTAGCCTTTAATGGGTAAGACTAAACTTAATGAAACTTATAAATTGGGAATTAGCATAATATTCTTTTGATATATCTATTGGTATTAAAATTCCATTTGTTAAAGTTTCGGTTAGTATTGAGCCAGGCCGCTCCTTACTTATAGTTCGTTACCACGAACTGGTTGATACTTGTTAAGGTAATCTTTTTTTTAATATTAATTAAAAAAAACTTTCCAGCAGATACAAATACCTGATAAAATTCAAACTCAAAACGACCAGAAATTACTATTAGAGAATAAAAGAAACCCAAAACGAACAGAAATTAAATAAACAATCATAGCAAAACACACAACAAGTAATAATACAAATGAATACTACTACTACTACAACTAAAAACTCACCGCAGTACCAAGCCGCCTAAGGCAAACAAAGCTACGCACGCTCCTCCTCCACCCCGATCTGTTCAAAGCTTTCCTTTTTACACCCACCAAAGAAATTACCATTTCATTTAAATCTTTCTTTATGACGTCCTCCCACCCCAGACGGGGACGACCTGCTTTCTGTTTAGCACTAGACTGTTAGCTAGAGATAACAGTTATCAACGATATTTTATTTTTTATTCACGCAATGGTCCCTAGCCCCTCGATCTCTCTTTCACTATGGCCCTAGCTCACGACGCCGAGCGACGAAGTTCGCATTGCTTGTAATTTGGCAGCCGGTTACTTAGCCGTATGCCCGAATCAGTCTTCACACACCTTCTGAAAAAAATACCCAGCAAAACTTAGTCCGCTTTTCGGAGCGTCCATGCTTCAGAGCCATATTTGACCACTGTCATCACTGCAGCTTCTAATATTCTAATCTTGGTTTGCAGACTTATCTTCCTATTCGTCCAAACTTTTTTTAACTGTGAAGAATCACCCTGAGCCTTGACTACTCTACTTTTGATATCTTCACTGCTCCCACCATCTTTACTAATAATACTACCAGGGTAAGTGAACCTGCCCACCTGATCAATCTTTTCATTACCCAACGTCACCTCTTCATCTTCACTTATTCCTAGTCTTAGTGATTTAGTCTTCCTAACATTAATTTTCAAACCAATTCTAGCACCCTGAACTCGCAAAAACTCTAAAACTTCATTCATTTTGCTCACACTTTCATCTAGGATGCTTAAATCATCAGCCTGATCCAGGTCCAGGAGACTTTTTCCTCCCCATTTGATTCCGTGGTCTCTTATTGCCTTTCCTGAATGAATGAATAAATAAATCTAAAAGCGAGTAATGCTTAGATTGAACATGAAAATCATGCTTACAACGAAAAAAAATATTTTGCTATTGAAGTATAAATGAAACTTAAAACGAACAGATATTAAATAAACAATCAATGCAAAAAATACATTAGATACTAATGTAAACGAATAAGTAAATCTGAAAACGAGTGAAACTAAAACTGAATATGGAAATCAAGCTTGAAACGAAAAAAAATCGCTACAAACAAGAGTTTGGGTATCGCCTCCTCTTGTCACTGTAAAAGTCAAAACCTATTGCGTCATTGGTGCTTTACTGAAAACCTATTTTATTACAAATATTTTCTTTTGTACTTAATATTGAAAATAAACATTAAAATTATAGTAAATTTCTGAACTGCTGAGCTTTCAGTAATTAATATCATTATACATCAAATATTCTGTTTAATTTATTAGTTCTTTCTAAAATTTCTTCAAGACGAATATAATTTCACTACAAACAAGAGTTTGGATACTGCCCCATTCCTTAAATGTAAATAATAACCAAAAGCCTAATGCGTCATTGGCGCTTAACTGAAAACGAACTATATTACAAATATTTTCTTTTCCAGTTCTTACAGCACTGAAAATAAAATTAAATTACAGTGAAATAAATTCTTGAACTGAGGGATCTTTCAACAATTAATATCATACATCAAATATTCAATTTGATGTTGTTTATACTTTCCAAGACTGTTCAAGACGCATATAGTTTTCAGTAAAGCGCCAATGACTTTTACAGTGAGAGAAGGAGGCGATACCCAAACTCTTGTTTGTATTGATTTTTGTTCGTTTCAAGCTTGATTTGCATATTCAATTTAAGTTTCACTCGTTTTAAGATCTATTTATTCATTTACATTAACATCTATTGTATGTTTGTTTGCATTGATTGTTTATTTAATTTCTGTTATTTTTAAGTTTCATTTATACCTCAATAGCAGAATATTTTTTTCGTTTTAAGCTTGACTTTCATATTCAATCTAAGCATTACTCGCTTTAAGATCTATTCATTCATTTATATTATTACTTGTTGTGTGTTTTTTGCTATGATTGTTTATGTAACTTCTGTTCGTTTTGGGTTTCATTTATTCTTTAATAGTAATTTCTGGTCATTTTGAGTTTGAATGGCGTGAGGGTCTGGTCGTTTTGAGGCGTGAGGGTGGGAGGGGCTAGTTGCCCTCCGATATTTTTTTACCCTGAGAGAATGAACTAGAATTTTTAATTTCCATTCAAACACGCCATCTCTGAAGCTTATAGGAGCATCCCTTTCATAAGAACCATATACTGCCCCAGGATATAGCTTACAGTACCTGCCCTCGGGGTCCTGGGGGGGAGTTGTGTTGACACCGGATTTTTTTTTATCTGACCTTTGAACTATTGAAAAAAAGTGGCTATCTCATTGTACCGGATGGGTTTGGGGAAAAAGGGCATTGGGGGCTAGGGGCCCTCCGATCTGTTTTGAATCTTAAAAATTGGGCTAAAACTTTCAATTTATATTCAAATCAGTCCTCTCTGAGGTTTATACGAGCAACCCTTCCATAAGAACCATATATGTCCCCAGGGCATAACTTGCAACGCCTGCCCCCGGGCACTGGGTGGTTTCGTTGACACCGGAGTTTTTTTTATCTGACCTGTGAATTATTTTTAACAAAATGGCTATCTCAAAATTTTTATCAGATGCATTTGGGGGAAAAGGGGCGTGGTTGGGGATAGTTTCCCTCTGATCTCTTTTGACTCTTAAAAACTGAATTATAACTTTCAATTTTCAATCAAATGAGTCCTCTCGGAAGTTTATACGAGGTTTCATTCCAAAACAACTGTATAGGCCCTCTTGGCCTAACTTACAACGCTTACCCTGGGCCCTGAAGGATTGTGCCGACCCCGAAGATTTTATTATATAAACGTTGATCCCTTTTAAAAAAAATGGCTCTCTCAGAGTGCTTATCGGATGGGTTTGAAAAACATAGGACGTGGAGAGGGGGGGCTAGTTGCCCTCCGATTTGTTTTGACATAGGAGTTTTTCTTATCTGACCTTTGAACTATTTTTAACGAGATGGCTATACGTAAAGGAGTTTTTGTTATATGATCTTTGAACTATTTCTAACAAAATGGCTATCTCAAATTTGTTATCAGATGTATTTGGGGAAAAAGGGCTTGGGGGGCTAGTTGCCCTTCGGTCACTTTTGACTCTTAAAAAGGGCACTAGAATTCTCGATTTCGAATCGAATGAACCCCCCTTTTAATTTTATACGACGACCCCTTCTATATGAAGTGCCTCTGGGGAAAAAAAGTTTATACGAGCATCCCTTCCATAACAACCATATATGCCCCCAGGGCATAACTTCATAACTTACAACGCCTTCCCTCGGGCCCTGGTTGGCTATGTAGACACCGGAGTTCTAAAATTTGAACTATTTTTAACAAAACTTCTATCTAAAAAAATTTATCTTATGCATTTAGGGCGTGGAGGGGGGGGGGGTGGGCTAGTTGCCCTCCGATCTATTTTGACTCTTAAAAAGTGAACAATAACATTCAATTTCCAATCAAATGAGCCCTCTCCGAAGTTTATATGAGCATCCCTTCCGTAAGAACTATATATGCCGCCAGAGCATTACTTATAGCAACCCTGGGGGGTGGGGGTTGCTTCAACACAGGATTTTTTCTTACCTGACCTTTGAACTATTTTTAATGAAATGGCTATTTAAAAATTTTATTGGATGGGTTTGGGGGAAAAGGGCGTGGGGGTGGCTAGTTGCCCTTAAATCTCCTGAATCTTAAAAAGTGAACTAGAACTTCCAATTTCCAATCAAATGAGCCCTCTATGAAATTTTTACGAGCATCCCTTTCTTAAGAACAATACATGTCTTTAGGCCATAAATTAGAACGCCTTCCCCCGGGCCCTGGGGGGTTATATTGACACCGGAGTTTTTCTTAACCGACCTTTGAACTGTTTTTAACAAAATGGCTTTCTCAAAATTTTCATCATATTGGTTTGGAAAAAAAGACGTGGGGGGGGGGGCTAGTTGCCCTATGATCTCTTTTGACTATGAAAAAGTGAGCTCGAACTTTCAATTTTCCAATGAAATGAGCCCTCTCTGAAGTTCATACGAGCATCCCTTGCATAAGAACCACCTATGCCCCAGGGAATAACTTACAACGCCTGCCCTCGGGCCCTGGGGGGTTGTGTAGACACCTGATTTTTAATTATCTGACTTTTGAACAATTTTTAACTTAATGGCTATCTCAAAATTTTTATCGGATACTACTACTACTACTAATAACAACTCACCGCAGCACCAAGCCGCCTGAGGCCAACACAGCTACGCACGCTCCTCCTCCACCCTTATCTCTTGAAAACCTTCCTTTTTACACCCTCCCACGAAGTTTCCATGTTCTTTAAATCTTTTCTTATGACGTCCTCCCACCCCAGGCGGGCACAACCTGCTTTTCGTTTAGCCATAGATGGTTGGCCAAAAATAACAAAGCTCGACAATCAGGCATCCTTCATCCACTGAACATGCCCTATCCTCCTAAACGTTTCTTTGACTATAGGCCGAGACAGTGGTATTGAACCACATTTATCGGACACATTTGGGGAAAAGGGGTGTGTGGGGGGAGGGGCTAGTTGCCCTCTAATCTCTTTTGACTCTCAAAAACTGAACTAGAACTTTCAATTTCCAATCACATGAGCCCTCTCTGAATTTTTTAAGTGCATACCTTCCATAAGAACCATATATCCCCCCACGGCATAGTGGAAAATATGGGCATATTACAGCTTGTTAAAACTGGTATCATGCAAAGAGTCCGTATTTGTGCAATAAGATGTCAAATTTTACTCCCTCCCCTCCCCACTTAGCTACCAATTTCATAGCGCAAAGGTGAACATGTTAAACCTTGTCTGAACCAGAATATTTCAGTTATTGAAAATGTTGGTGCAAAAAGGAGCTGTATCCAACCTGCGGACTTTTTTCTTACAAAATAAACTGGGTCTTGACTTAGAGTAAAAAACAAGGCAAGACGTCATTTAGTACAAAAACGAGCTAAGTCAAACATTTGGACTTACCCGGTGCAAAACGAACATAAATCTTAAGCCAGCTCAATAATTAGCTAAATTCTGAATCGGTACAAAAACTAGCGAAGTCTTGATTCAATGCTGCAACTAAGTGCCACTAGGTTAAAGCACCTTTTTATGGAGCTCAAAGTTAATCTTGGATTTTTCGACGTTTTAAGTTTAACTTGATCTTTCACTTTAATTTCTATTGTGTTCAGTCTCATTTATTCATTCATAGTCGTTTGCATTCCTTCCACACAATGATTAAATGAAAAAAAAACATTGTTATGAGACGAAGTTCCTTTGATCTTAAAAAAAAATTGTGTTTCAGGAGTCGTTCATTAAGTATTAGGACAAAAAGTCAAACATTAGCGTAAAGAGCAAAGTATTGAGTACGTCACCCCTCCTCTTTACCCCTCCATCCATATAGAATAATTTCTATTCGATTTAAGTTGCTCCTTACCTTCAGTTGAAAAAACATTGCTTTTTTTATTTAATTTCAGATCGTTTTTCAAATAATACAGTGGAATCCACCTCTCCTCTCCGTGAAAAATTCCTCCCTCAGTAAAATGTCTCCATGGAAATTTTCTCCTGTTTTGATACTCCTCACACTGGGACAATAACATCCTCGCTAAGAATTCCCCCCTGAAAGTATCTTGTGAACAATTCAACCTGGAAAATTATCCTTAGCCTATTTTCATTTGAAAAACAACTTTTATTCCATTTTTGAAATCATTCCTAAAATTACCCCTCCGTGGAAAATTTACAATGGAAACTCCCCTTCCCCCAATAGACAGTTTTTCCCGAAGAAAATTCTTCCATGGAAAATTCCTCCATGGATAATTTCTTCCGTGGAAAATTCCCCCATAAATAGTTTTTCCCATAGAAAATCCCCAATGGAAAAATCCCCAGACAATTCCAGCCCCTTTGAAAATTTTCCCAGGACAATTTCCCTAGAGCATCACATGTAAAATTGAGTCGCCAAAGAGAAGGTAGATAAAAATAATTTTGAATTGGATCGTTCTCAAAAATCATAAGAAGAAGAACAGCTTGATTTTTTCTGGAATTCTACCAAATTCCACCGTGTATAATTTTGCCTAGAATGTTAATCATCAGTACAGCCCCCTCCCTGCCAAAAAAATCTCTCTTCCCGAAAAATATATGTTTCGTTCTCAATAAGAAATACTATATGTAAACAATAGGACTTTTAGTTTTTGTTCGAATGAACCCTCTCCCGATCTTCAAGGACCATTGGCTCGATACGACTACCTAGTTCACCTGGACGTGTGTTCAAAAAATAAACACACGTCCGTGATCTTTGCTCTGGTAAACAATACAGAATTCCTCATTTTTGCAGATGGGGGCTTGAAAATTCTACTGCAGAGTTCTACGACACATGCAATTTGATGGGGTAATTTTCATTAAGATTAATTTATTTATTGGGGGTGTTTCCTCCCTTTTTCTAAAATTTCACAAATTTTCTCTAGCTCCTACCTTTTAACGGCTCAATTAATTTTATATATTTGGCTTAGCCAATTGGCGTGAACTTATAAGAATCGTTGTCCGTCAAAATTGTTATGTTATCACAATTGTTAAGTTCGCAAAATTATATCTTTTACAGTTTCGGTAACTTGGGCTGAGTCGTGTCGGACTTACAGTTCGTTCCCACAAACTATTTGATTTTACAATTACATGAATTTGTTTCTACTTAACTTAAGTTTTAATATCGCTCTTAACTTTTCTTTATAAACTGTTTTTGGAAGAATATTTTTCAAATTCAAAAAGAAAAAAGAAAAAATCACATTCAAAGACAACGCGCTTCAAAATCTTAACAAACATCCAAAGGGAAAAAAGTAGTCGTGGCTACAATAAATTCAAGAATTTTCGAATCCCTCTCAGAGAAAAATGTTTTCCATAGGGATGTAAAAACTTCAGAAACTGTTCATTCTAAGTTTCCATGACGGGTTTTTCCAAATCCCAACGGAATATAAAAGTCGCATGAATATATTGAATACCGTGTGGTCTGTTAAAAACCTGAAGTTGAAATAACTATTTGGTATTCATGCTGTAAAACCAGCTTCCTTTCTATATTCATTGCAAAATGGTTTTTATGAGAGGGAATTTTTGCGAATATTTTACAGTGGCCATAAAAGTATAACTTTTGCAAAAACGTCAAATTTTGCATTACAATGAGGTATATGGACGGAAGAAGAAAAGTAATAAATAAATCCCTTCTTTCAACCTGTGTTTTATATTGTCAGGCTCTCTTACGGTAATCTAACAATGAAAAATGCTAATTTAAGACTGTGAAATTCAGTAGACAGCCTCTGATGACGGAGCCGTACGGCATATTTTAATTTGAAGTTTGAATCTTCGTTTTACAAGTTTTATTATGTTGCTTGATGAACTATGTTCGTAATTTTTAAGCAGCCATATATAACTGTTAATTAGAATTTATTTTGTATTATTATTATTAAACAAAAAAAGAATCGCTCGAGGCCTATTACCCACAAGAGAACTGCTTGAATGAACAGTTCTAAAAATATAGTTAAGCGTACCACAAGTTTATTATTTAAAATGTGGAATGCTGCCTCACGTTAAATAAAATAAGAATAATAAATACAATAAAATAAAAACATTAATTAATTTTGTACTGTAACTAACCAAAAATTCAATATTAAATAGAGTTTTAAAAGTTCAGTGCTTATCTTCTTGATCACAAAGAATATGGAAAAACTAAGATGGACTTTAAGGAAAACTAAAACTAATTTTTAGGCAATTGTTATTTTAGGCAAATTAATTAAAGTTATTGATTACTTTCAAATGTACAAAGCAATAACCACGTTCAGATTTAAAATGCGATGCAAAATAAATCTCTCGTGACAACCGTTAACATTCTATCATGATTAAAAAAATAGACTGAGCTTGACCGAACAAACTTTGAATGTTTTACTACCAGATTTGTCAACCAATTTTCAGTTCAAAAAGGAGTTGGTGTTTAACTTGACATTTAGTTTCTATATCTTTCGAAGTCGAAGTTATTTCAGTACTTAAGTAATATATTTCTCTAAGAAAGCTACTATCAGCCGAAACCTTGAAGTAATGACAAAAATGTCAAGCCCTACAATATTTTAGTTTTTTTTATTGCGTTTTCTATACATTGTTATACTAAACAGATTTTATTACAAAGTTTCTGTTTTAGTGAAGCTGTTAATCTAAATAGTAGCAATACAAGTTTCCAATTATGCTTGTACTTGTCTCTTATTTGTGAAGAAAATAACTTTGGGAGGGATCTTGCGAATTAACCAAATGGAGTCTTTGTAAGTAAAGACAATATTTTTAGTTGGGTTATATCGAATTTTTCATGGTCCAAATTCTGAGTCTGTACTGAAGTTTCTCGTATTTCCTGTTAAGCTATTAAAATAAAGTGTTTTAACTTTGGCTTAAAAAGTTGGAATGAAAGAAAGGGCTCACCAGGAAGTTTTTGAACTGTAAATGTGGCAAAATGCAAATTCTTAACCGTAAAGTTAGTTTGGCATTTTTAGCAACAGATGGTAAAAGTCGGCAGTTTTGGATATTTTATTTAAGTTTAGAAAATAAATTCTTGCAAATTTAAGAGTTTCCCAAGACAATTCTTAGATTGTACTAAATTTACAAAATAGATTATTTTAAGTCCTTATCAATTTTATCAAATTAAATTAAATCCAAAAAATCATTTTTTTTCTTTAACTGGTAAATTTACCAATTCTACTTCACTTTCTTTTTTCTCGATTAATTTGTATGCTACATTAAGTAATACATTATGCTACATTAAAATAGATAAAGCTGTTTGATTATGGTTTCAATAAGAATTTAAATAAAAAACTGGTTTTTTCAGCTGAAACTAAGGAACAACATTAAAAATTAAAACGAAAAAAAAGGTATATTTCGGGGCTGTCCCTTCCTTAACCCTCGCTCTTCACGCAAAAGTTTTAAAGCTCTTCAGAAATACTTCTGATTCCAATTCAACGGCCATTGCACTTGAGCAGGCTTTCTTAAAGAATTGTGACAAACAGTCTAGCTTTAATGTAAAGAAAGGCAGGTGAGTAAGGGGTAATTTCCCTCACTTACAAAATATTTCCAGTTCGTTTGACCTCTATAGTAGGCCGTTTGACCTCTATAGTGACCCAGTTCGTAAAACCTCTATAGTAGGGTTCTCTGATATGCTGAATCTGACAGTGTGATTTTCATTAGTATCACTTTAAATTTTGGGGGTATTTTCCACTTTCTCAAAAATCAGGCATGATTTCTAAAGTTCGTAGATCGTGATGGGTAACACTAAACTTAATAAATTTATATAATTGGAATCGGCATAAAAATTCAATTCTTTTTATGAACGTATTGTTAACAGAATTATGGTTTTTCTCTTAACTAAGTAAGTTTGACTCTTTCTCACAACTCTATTTCTCAAAACAATAAAAAACTTTGCGTAAAGAGCGTGGCGTTGAGGAGGCGACAGCCCCTTTCATATACGGAATAATTTCTGTTCGTTTTCAATTTTAATGTTGCTCCTTATTTTCAGTTAAAAAAAAAATTTTTTTTTATTTAATTCAAACTTAGGCAAAAAAGGATGGAAACTGCTATGAATGAATAAATGAGACCCAAATCGAAAAGAGATTGCAAGGAGTAGTCAAGTTAAACGCAAAACAACCAGAAATTACCACAAACAGGAGTAGGGCTATAGCTCGCTAAGTCATGTAAAGACCCAAGTGTCATTTGAACTCTACTGAAAACAATTTTTATTTCGAGCAGTGTGATTCTGTTTGTCATAATATTAAAAACAACACAAAAAAAATGATGTCTAAAGGCTAATTACGGCTTACGAATAAAACTACTGCTTCCTGTCCCCTTCCCTCCCTCTCGAAACCTCTAAATGGCATGAATATCATTTGCTTTTCATTGGAAACGATATGTGGGACTTTAATTTACCAACATATCAGCAACAACACCAAAATGAAACTAAAAAAGCAAGCAAACACCATACAAACTGAGAAAAAAATTGAAAAAAAAAAAAAAAATAGACTGATTGTTTAACATTATGTAATGATATTCATTCGTGAAAGCTTCCGCAATTTAGATTTTTAGCAATTTAGCAATTTAGATTAATACCACAAAGAGAGAGTATTCACAACATGTTTTACTTTCAATAAAGTACTAATGACGTTCTGGCCTTTGGAGGGCTTAGGTTATTTTCTTTTCAAAATTTGTGTGTTTTTTTTTGTCGCAATGTCAACAACAACCACAGAAAAAAAGAAAAGATTCACAATAACAAGAAAGATTACTTAAAAAAAGTAATGGCAGTAGACTGTTTGTTTAATATATAATGATATTCATTCACAGATGGCTGGAAGTCTTAGCAGTTTCTGATTTTTTTTTTTTTTTTAAGCTATAAAAGAGATGTGGCTTAAAATTTACTTTATTTGAGTAGAATACGAATGACATCCTAGCCTTCAGAAGGCTTGGGCGTGCTAGCCCAATTCCTGTTTGCAGTCATTTCTGTTCGGTTTTTGGTTCACTTAGTCATGGTTAGTTATTTATGTTTGTTTTAAGTTTGAATTATTAATTTTCTAAATTTCTGGTTTTCTATAGCTTAATGTAGCTCTGTACTTTTCTCTGAAAAACATATTTCTGGGAAAAATATTTAAATTAGTTTCTGTTCGTTTTTAATTGACGTTGCTGCTTTTCAATAATAAAAATATAGTTGTAAGGCCTTTTCGGCTTTTCTGCCTAAGAATCAAGATTTAGGCTTGGTATTTAAATTGTATTTCAACGTTCGCGACAAATTTTAACAATAGTTTTACTATAAAATTGAAGGTGGATGGGGATGGGGAATATTATTCAAAAGGATGGAAAATCTGCATAACGTTTGTCCTTCCAAAGGGCTGAAGCCGTCCTGACCCCCATCCTGTAACAACCTTGAATATAGACGAACACTGATCCATCATTTTGTTATAAAAAATTATTGTCTTATATTTTGTTGTAACTGATTTTTGTTAAATTAGTAGAATTTCGAGGTTGTTTACTAAAAAAATTATGTTTTGTTGTTTAAAAAAATGTTTTTGTTTGCAAAAAGAAAACTAAAATAGGACGTCAAGAATCAATACAACCAGATTTGTTTCCTAATTGATCCTCTCTTAGTTAAAAAAAAAAAAAAAAAAATTCATAATGAGAATCAATGTACTCAATACTCCTCAACCTCCTCTATGCTAGTGAGTGCTGAAAAATGAACCAGCAGCACAAAATAGGAATTCTTACATCCGAAAATGTTTGCCTGAGAAGAATTCTAAATATAAGCTGACAACAAAGAGTCAGCGATTGAGCTGTTACTGCTGTTCCAAGGATGAACAGGTGCACATATTTGGGACGTGTTCTTCACATGCAAAAAGCCTCCTTTCTCGGACAGCTCATGATTGGATACAAGAAGACCAAAGAAGAAGAGGTCGTCAAAAGGCGCCTAACAACAAACTTGTGACCAAAACCTAAGGATGACTGAGACATCATTAGTACCAGAATGGGAAGACTTTGCCGCTGTGACATAGCTTTGGAACGATTGCACAGGCTTCGCTGACGGATCTAAGTGACTCTGGAGGATCTAAGCTCTAAGTGGGTAAGTAGGTCAATGTAGTCACATTTTTCATCCAAAATTTTTTGTCTTTGAAAAGCTACCCTTTCTCCCCCTAAGCCAAATATTCAAAATGTTCTTGACCCCCCCCCCATCTCGTTCAATAGTCCCTCAAAGTATCAACAACACCGCTTATGGCTTAAGCCTTCAGCCGTTAATTTCCTTTTTTGAGATATTCCAGACATGGTATTTCGATAACCTGGATGCACATAGTGTCTTTGGCTTAGCTCTACCTTTTCCTAATATTCATAATTCATGTTCCACTCCCCCCCCCCCCCCCTCAACATTCCCTGGAAGTTTTAATCTAAGAGCCCGAGTTGTTCCCAAGATATTGTATATACACCATTGTCACAACCTGGCAGCATATAGAGTGTTTTGATTTTTAGACGGTATTTTGATCTAAATTTGAGACGAAAATAGTTTAGCCCCTTCCCCTTACACCGACACTGAATTTGTCTTCCAAGATATTGTTGTCATACTATGCTGATGAACTGGATTTACATAATGTCTTTCGATTTACCTCTGACCCCAAATCAAAGTTAATATCTCACTTACACCCCCCACACACACACCGTACCTCTAATATTTCCTTAAATTTTCAACTTGATCCGAAGCCGATAACTTCCGTTTCTGGAATATTATAGATAGGGTGTTGTGATAACCAGTATTATAGGATATTATAGTTCTAAAATTTATTTTAGTCTTTATGGTGAATAAAAATTATTTAACCCCTTCCTCCTCGTCCAAAATTAACTCTAGATTTTCCTGGTCCTCCCTTCCCTCCATTTTACTCAACAGTAGCCGATATTTTTAACTGCATCTCTTTGGCCGTTCCAAAGATATTGGAGACATAGTATTTGAATGAACTGGACCCACATGGTGTTTTTTATCTACCTCTGCCTCCTCTAGTCAAAATTTAAAGCCTACTTGACCCCCCCTCAAATAGTCTCTAAATGTTTTAATTTGATTTCTTAAGCTATTCCTCAGATAATATAAATCATTTGAAAAATCAAGCGCACATAGTATCTTTTGATCTACTTGGCTACGTGCGTCGTTTCAAGAGTGTATTCTGGGTAAACTATTTGTATTCTTGACATACAGAACGATCCGTATAGGAGCTCACTAGAAATACAACTAATCAGAAACAAGACATTTTGGCAAATTTCCCGCCACCCTACCCCCTACCCTCCCTCTACAAAATTTCTCTTCTCTCTAACCTGCAGAACGATTCCAGGAAGTTTCAAACCAATTACAGACAATGAAAGAATCTCCATTGTCATAAAAAAAACAACTATGTTTGGAAAACTAGCAACTTCCATAATACACGCCTTTTCCCCCAGGAACTGTGGAAGTCATATTACCCCAAGGACATACGGAACTTCCGACAATTCCGAACAAAATAGTTATCTCGGATTTTGGTCAGATGTCGTAGGGGGTAGGGGAGGGACAGCTGTCCAAAGAGGGTATGAAAGGGGGCTGGTTGCCCTCCAATTACTTTATACTCTATAAAAGGGTACTAGAACTTTCAATTTCCGATTAAGTCAGCCCTCTCTGAAATTACAACAATAACCCCTTCAATACGAAGTAGCTCGGTGAAAAATATAAATAAATAGAAGCCAATTCGCTCTTTACTTAGGCAGTGATTCTACGCTGCTTATTATCCTTTTTCTTAAGCTTTTTTTTTACAGTAGGCCTACTGGTTATAGTTGAGGAAAAGCGATAGGAGTAAGAAGAGACAACCCCCTAAGAATAAGGTTTGAAGGGAATCAAGCAATAAAATCCCTCACTAAAAAACGAGGAAATCAAGACCTGAATATTCATTTGGGACATTTGGCCCCCTTAATTGTGAACGTTTTTAATGTGTGCAGATTATTATTTTTTGTGTCTACAATAGAAAAATTAATTTAAACAATAGGGGTTGAGAAGGTCGCAGCTCCCTCATATTTAAGAGAGTCCTGGATATGATTTGAGAAGCAAACAGAGATGAAATGAGAAAAAATATTTTTCAAAATGATAGCAAAAAGTTCAATTAAAGCTTAAACCAAAGAAAATTTATTCTATATGCGTGGAAGGCTACCACTCCCTCAGCCGGCTTTCCAATATTTTCACTAAATAAAGTTCAAAAGTGTAATAAATAACTATGATGCATAAAGTACGAAAACTTTGCCTTAGAAAGCAGAAGATAAGGGGTAGTAGCACCCGTCATAAACAGGATAAACTGTGCTCGATGTCGTTGTTGATGTCGTTCTTCGGTTTAATTCATTATAAAAGTTCGTCTACAAAAAAATATTACAGAAATGGAAAAGGTCATATTAAACCTAATGCATGCAGAAATGCAGTCATATAATGGTTACTACTTACAAGAAACAGAAATAATATTAATGAATAAATGGGAACCCAAACAAAAGGAAATTAAAGTAATTTATCACACAAAACATATAAGTCAAATAAATTGCTGTGGATGAATAGCTGAAATAAAAAAAAAAAGAATTAAAATGAACAGTCAAGCCCAGGGCCATATTCAGGATTTTTTCGGGGGGAGGGGAGTGCTTACAAAAAAAACTTCAAAAACCGCATCAAAAATTTGTTTATATTCATTTTTGTTACGATTTTACGAGTCAGACAAACATTTCAGGGGGGGAGGGTCAGACCCCTAAACCCCCTTGGATACAGTCTTGGTCAAGTCGTACTTAGGTCTAGCAGAAGCTACCACAAACAAGAGAATGGTAGTGCTATTACCCCCCCCCCCCCCCATGCCGTCTAAAGGCCATAGTGGTATTTCTGCTTTACTGAAAACAAAATAGAGTTTAAAAAAAAGTTTCCTTTATCGTTGTAACACTGAAAAATAATAAAATGCCTAGACCTCCAGGTTTTAATATCCTTGTATTTTATCCAACCAATATAGTTTAATTAATAAATTTCGATCCTTACTATTTTCCATTTAAACAGATAGCTTTAAAATGTATAGGAAATAAGCTATTAAATAACATTTGGTGCCTGATTCTTTTTTGTGCGGGAGTGTCACTTCGATTCTTAAACGTGGGAAAGATCCGACTAATTGCGCATGATGTAGACATAGTACGGTAGCCTGATCACTGAGCAAAGTTTTTGAATATGTCCTGCTTCCTGAAATTCTTCCAAATGTTAATTATGTGTCCAATCAATTTGGGTTTAAACCAAATATTGGATGCCAACCTGCGCATCGAATTCTTACTTCTTTTTTAATTCAAGCACAAAAAGACGGATCTGAAGTTCATTTATGTGCGTTAGATATTTCAAAAGCTTTTGATTCGGTTTGTCACAGCCAACTATGGTATTCTCTTACCCAGCTTGGAGTGACTTCATCTGTTATATGTGTCCTTCGTTTTTGGTCCGCAAATTCGTATGTTCGATTTCGGTCAGTAGAGATCTTTTTTGGTAATATTCCTATTCTGCCTGGACTTTGGCAGGGAGGGGTTCTGTCACCATAACTTTTTAATGCTTGTTTATACACTGTGCTTTCTCGTATCTTTCCATCGTGTTTTACGGGTCTAACTAATTTATCTTATATTGCTTATGCAGATGATTTATTACTTATTAGCCGTTCAAAATTCACCCTAGCTAAGTCTACCCAGTTTGTTTCTAAACCTTTGGAAAAAATTGGCTTCGTGCTTAATGCTGAAAAATGTGAATATTTAGTTTTCAATGCTAACAACACAAGTAGTAATTTGAGTTGTAGTTCATTTTCAGTTAAGCTGGTTCCTGCGTTGCGTTGGCTCGGGATTAGTATCTGCTCTTCTATTTCAGCTATCCGTGCTAGTGCACTTGCAGATATTAAGAATAAGCTTAAAGCAGGTTATGCTAAAATTGTTCCAAATCGTGGCCGACATTCTCATAAGGCATTGGCTAAACTATATTCTACATATTGGGACCATTCCATTCTTTTTCTATCAGGTTTGCGCCCATTTTTTAATACTAGTGATATGCAGGATATTAGAGTTTTGTATTTCCGTTATTGTAAATATCTTTTTTATTTGCCTCGTTGGTATAGAAACCGTAAGAGTATTAGAATATTTAATGCAACTGATATATTGACGTCATATAATAAGTTGGACTCCAAGTTAAAAGATGAGGCCTGCAAGCGGTTGGGTCCTTTTCATCCTCTTGTGCGATTGTTTTGATTTGTATTTTTTATATTGATATTATTTTGCATGTGTTTTGTTTTTTGTATGTCTTTACTTTTTATTTTCTTTTGTTACTCCACTTTTTTATAATTGTTAGTGGGTCAAAAATAAATTATTATTATTATTATTATTGATTTGTCAATCCAAATTCCTGCTTCAATAAAGTGAACTAGATTTTGCTTTAAGATTACCAACATTTTTTTTGATTTTATTTTGGAGTCATTTATCTATTTGTTTAAAGAATTGTAAAAAATGTAAAGAAAATAGTTGAAAAAGGGTCCTTTTAAAATTGTAAAACTATTTCAAAAGTCGCAAATGTGATTATTCTAAAAAGTATATTCTTTTTCTATAATCTTTATAATTACGGTGGCTTTCCTTTTATGGCAGTGGGTGTTTTGGAGACGAAAAACCACACCGTTCGAAATACGATGCGTTTTCAGCGTCAAAGCCTTTTAGAGGATTTGAGAGAGAAGTGTAGCCCTACTCTTATTTGGGGTAGATCTTAATTTAAAACCTGGATTAGCCTTGTGCTATTATTTTGTTATTCTAATGTTGCTGGTAATATGACAAACAAAAAAACACACTACTCGGAATACGCGAAATTTTAAGCAGGGTATAAATGACGCCCTTGTCGTTAGTGTTTAGAAGGGAAGCAACCCTACACTTATTTGGAAAAATTTCTGTTTATTTTAGTTTGACAAGATTATTCATCTTAGTTTATGTTCACTTTACAATTCAATTGTCCTTCCATAGCATCTGGTATCTTTACATTTGACGTTACAATTCATTTTCTTTTCCGTTTGTTTTGCGTTTCGTTGTTTAATCCATAGTAATTTCTGTTCGTTTTAAGTTTTAATTATTGAATTACTTTATTTCTGTTCGTTTATGTTTTAATATGGCTCTTCATTTTTTTTTAATTAACATTAAGATGAATATGGACAAATTATCTGGCCTCTTTTCACTTGAAACAATATACTGTGGAAAAAATAGCATACATAGAAAAACTCCATTTCATTTTGTAAAACAAACCTACTGAATGAGTCCTTTTCCCCTTAGTATTTTAAGCAAAACTTAAACCTAAATATTAAGAGCGGAGGTTTGAGAGATGGAAGCCCCCGTTAACTCGCGGTATGATTTTAAAACTGAACATAGATTAAAAATTAAAAACTGAGTTCTTTTTCGAACAAAATGAAATGGCGAAACTAAAACTGAAAGTGAATAGAAATTCCATAAATGTGGGGCTGACCGCCAACCCCTTGATTAGCCATTTTTTGCACTAGACTTTGATTTTTCTCCTCAATGCTTCAAAAACGAAAAGGGCAATGGGAACAGGATAAACAGAACTTTCCTAATTGCCTTAAGAATAGAAGGATTTCATATGTGTTTCCTTTTCATAATGAAATTTTCTGTTAAAATGCATGAAAGACAAGTGGTAAATACAAAAAATTTATCAACAGCTGGCTATTGCTTGTTTTGCGCAAAATCTTTCAATAAAGCACTGGTAGAACTTTAGCGCGAAGGAAGGTACAGGCCCCCCTCGTATACGGGAGGATTTGTGCTCCTTTTAAGTGTTGATGTAATTGTTTACTTCCTTTTAGTAAAAGTAAAAACAGATATTATGGAGTAAAAACTTCTAATTATATTTCATTAGTAGCACATTAATCATGGAAAAATAATTTAATACTAATAAAATGCAATTAGGAGCCAATCAAAACAAACCCACTCCAAAAAAAACAGAAGATTAGCAGCACAAAGAGCAAGTATTGCAATAAGGAATTATTCCAATTTTTAATCAATCCAGGTATCTTGAATTAATAACTCTTTTATTTTGTCAGTCTTATCTGAACTTAAGTAATATGAGGAAGCCTATACTCTTTCAAAGAAATTATGGTTTTAGTTAAAAATTTGTTTTATCGATATGATTTTTTCACTGTCTCTGTATTATTCACTGTCTTCACAAATTTCCTCCTTATCTTCTCTTTTTATTTCTTTATCTTCACTTATTTCCATTGGGTTTTAAATTACATAATTAATTCGTAGGATCTTTTTAAAAGTTTGAATTAGTGACAAACTTCTTTTTGTTTTATGCGTTTGACGTCCCTGTTTGATTCTCTTGGAAAAACGTTCGGAAGGTGTTTCTTTTTACTCGTCTCCCTTTTTTTAGTCTAATCGGCATAGTTTAATTTCGCGTTCTTCGAAGGAATTTTTCTTGAGTTTTTAAACTTTTTTGCATAAGAATTAAAATTTCGTACTGAAATTTATAATTTTTTTTTCGAAATTTGAATATTCAGTAAACTTTTTACCTTCAACCTTTGTTTTGTATAACGATATTCTTAAAAAAAAAAAAAAAAAAAAAAAAAAAAAAAAAAAAAAAAAAAACAAGGCGGATTGGGAAAGGACTTTGCATCACACAGACTAAATATCCTAATAATTTTGCTCTTCTATGGGGCTGAAACCATCCTAACCCTCTTCCTGTGGGTCTTGTTGAATATAGATGAGTCAAACAGCCAATTGATTTATTCATTTTGTTAAAAGATTCATTTCATGCTCTGTGTTGACGCGAATCTTGATGTGTTTAAATAAATGCATATATAGGTCATTTATACGAAAAAATAAGTTGTGTTCTGTTGTCTTTAAACAAAGCTAAATTTCCAGGTTGAGGTAAAATAACATTATTACAGAGATTGGAAGTGGAGGGGGAGTAGGAGGAGCCACTGAATCTCTGCAAGTCTCCAATTATGCTGTAAAATTATAACGAGATCCAATTGTATGAATATACATAGTATTTCACTGAGGACCAACGGGTGGTAGACTGTGGTATAGTAGACACATGATTAGACTTGAAATATTTTGATTTATGTCAATTGAATTCATTGCCGTAGACTTTTAGCTTCTGATAACTTGCCAGAAAAGTGACGGGAAAGTTCATTAACTGCGATTCATTTCAAAGCTGGTAGACAGGTACGAAAACCCGAAGGGACCCCTCTTTCCCCTCCTCAACGCCCCGCTCTTTACGCTAACGTTTTTTATTGGTTTGAAAAGTTGAGCTGTCAGAAAGAGTCAAACTTTAGCGTAAAGAGCGAGGCGTTGAGGAGGGGACAGCCCCTTTCATATACGGAATAGTTTCTGTTCGTTTTAGTTTTTAATGTCGCTCCTAATTGTCAGTTAAAAAAACTTGTTTTTTTATTTAATATCTGAGTGTTTTTGAATTAATGCAGGTTTTGAATTTGGCTCATCGTACATGAATAATTAAAACGAAATTTGTATTTTAATTTTACTGATTTTTAACTAATAATAGCCTTATAATAACCTAAAAAAATTAACGTAAGAGCGACCTATTGAGGAAAGGCAACCACCCCCCCCTTATATACGTAAAATTTTCTGTTCGATTTAATTTTTAATGTTGCTCCTTATTTTCAGTTGAAAAAACTTGTTTTTTAAATTTAACTTCTGATTTTTTTAAGTAATGCTGGAAAATCCAGCGCCCCCTTCATATACTTGACGAATAAAAGATCTTAAGCCGAACTGGCCAGCCATGAAAAAAACTAACAAAAAGAGAAAAAAAACTCAATGATCAAACGACAAACGAGACTGCGGCCAGTAGAGAAAGAGATAAAAAACTAAAGCAATGCGGATATTTTGCCTGTATCAAACTAGGCGTTTTTTTTATCTTGTTCTTCTTGTGTTTTTGTTGTGGTGAACACACCTAGTTTGATACAGGCTAAATATCCGCATTGTTTTAGTTTTTATCTTTTTCTCTACTGGCCGCAGTCTCGTTTGTAGTTTTGCTCTCTTTGTTCACTTTTTGGCCCCTTCATAGAAATTCTCTTCCCCCATCAAAAATTCCTCCATGGAAAGATCCTCCCACGTGGGTTGTTTCCCCCTTTTTTGGAAAATAAGGCAAATTTTCTCAGGCTCGTAACTTTTTATGGGTAAGACTAAACTTGACGAAACTTGTGTATGGAAAATCAGCATAAAAATACTATTGGTATCAAAATTCCGTTTTTTAGAGTTTCGGTTACTATTGAGCCAAGTCACTCTTTACTTACAATTCGTTACCACGAATTCTTTGATTAAGTACTTGGAAATAGTTTAAATTAGACTTATTTGGCGAGTATACTGTTTTCAAAAAGCTCATTTTCAATAATCAGCGTACTAGCTACAAGGGTTGTTATATTACCATCAACGCTTTTATTTGCGTAGAGAGGAAGTACTGTTTTAAAGGCAATTTTTTTTTAGGATAGCACTTCATGAAAAACTCAACAATTTAGTGTAAGGTACAAAAAATTCGAAATGTATATTATTTTAAAATACCGTTTCGGCTCGGCTTATTAACCGTACCGTATCGGCTTATATCGCAAGGGTCACTTTTCATTTATAGTTCATTAATATATGCAGTTTTTTTGTTTTTTTTTTTAGCAAAGCGGAAGTACTCTTTTAGCAGTAAATGTTATCGGGAACTGTGTTTCATATCAAACCCAGCAATATTTTTGCATTTATGTTATTATTTGAGTCAAATGTATTTCAAGTATAATATTAGGTTTCTCCATTGTCGATGAAGAAACTATCATATATAAGCCAACTATAAGCCCACCAGAATTTCGTCGAAATTGAATTTATTTAAACCAGTATAGGCGTCTTCAAAAATCTTCTCAGAACTAAGATAAGCCTATATAATTCAAGCATCCACATAAAGAGATCAGTTTTTTTTAGTATACCTTTGCCTTTATTGTACTATATGGCTCATTTTCCATTTTCACTTGACTTGGAAAAATCAGCTCCAATTTTGCCTTCCCCTCTCAGGATTTTGACGAAATTATTAAACTGCAGTATAGGAGAATATTTGCGAAAGTCACTGCTCCCGCAGAGCGAAAAGATTTTTTTTTAAAAACTAAACTCGAATTGTTGTTTCTTGTTACAGCCAAATGAATACGGATGCTGTGCCATTGAAAAAGAATAATACTCTATTTTTATGAGAAAAAAAGTTTTTTTTTCAAACATATTAGCCTATTTTCTTTACGAGAAAAACACGGGTACAATTGTATGTCTACATTCTCTATTACTTTGTTCGCTTTCTATTCATTAGTGAAATTTGAAACATATATGCCATCTGCCGGTTCTAAATGAAAACTTTATCAGAGTCGTTTTTTATAGCTTGCATAGTTCAAGACCAATTTCAAAGCAATAAAATGCCACTTCATGGGGCAATTTTATCTCGTTTCAAAAGGACTGTTATTTTGCTAAGCATATGCCATCTAACATTCTAAACAAACGATCAAACACGAAAAGTGTTTTTATAGAACATAAGTCATTTCCTTTCTTAATTTCTTTTTTCCGGGGGGGGGGGGGGTATAGAAGTATATATTCAAGTTTGGCTTAGTGCTGGTACTTTTAAAAGGTTTTAAATAATTTTTCAACGATGTTAAGATGTAACTAAAATTTTTTTTTCTCTCTCTCTTTTGGGAGAGGAGGATCACCATTTCTATTATTTCATGTCAAAGGTCGAATTACCTTAAAAATGTCATATTTGTAGCATTATAATGTAGAAGCATGATTGTTTCCATCTTAACTCTGGCGCAACAGTATTGACCTTTTTTCGTAGGTTTCAGTATTTTCGGTAAGATAAAGGTTATCCACCCCCAGAGACGCAAATAAACGAGACACAATAAAAAAAAACTAAATGTGATAGAAAGCGATATGAGATGTAATCAAATAAATGTGAAGAATCCTTGTATTTTCCATACACACCATCAGTATATCTGTTGACATACAACATTTAATGGGTCTAATCAAGATGGTATCCAGGATTTTTTTTTCGGGGGGAGGGTACAAAAGAACTTTAAAAAACACGTCAGAATTTGTTTATATTCACTTTGATACGTTTTTACGAGGCGGAATTTCCTTTCAGGGAATGATAAAATCCCCCTCCCCCTGGATACGGCCTTAGGTCTAATGGCTCCACTCCCAACTGCTCTCCTTCCCAAAAACGACTTAGTAACGATATTTTATTCTGATAATCATGGGACAAGACCCCTAGCCCTCCCTCCACGGACCGATCCCCTTCCCTCCTCCCAAAAAGCAACTTATTAACGATATTTTATTCAAAAATCATAGGAGCTGACACCTTGCCCCCCCCCCCAAAAAAAAGCTAGTTATCGATATTTTATTCCACAAACCATGGGAATTTAGTTTAGTTTTATTAGCTCTTTCCAAGATTTTTCAAGACATTTATAGTTTTCGCTACAAACAAGAGTTTGGCTACTGCCTGTTTCCCTAAAGCGAATTATATTACAAATATTTTCTTTTGTACTTGTTACAACATTGAAAATATAATGATAATTTCAGTGAAATAAAACCTTGAGCTGATGAGCCTTCTGAACTTAATATAATTATAGATGAAATATTCAGTTTAATTTTATTAGTTCTGGCTAAGACGCAGTAGGTAATACTTTTACAGTGAGAGAAGGAGGCAATATCCAAACTCTTGTTTGTAGTGATTTTTGTTCGTTTCAAGCTTGATTTGCATATTTAATCTAAGTTCTACTAGTTTTAAGATTTATTTATTTATTTATTTGACTTGACTTGCTTTATTTACTACTAATTACAAAATAAACTATGTACAAGCAACCGCCCGGGTAAGGCTCAAAAAGCCTGATGAAATACGGCTGCAATCCCCAAATTCACAACCTCTCAAAATTCCAATTCTCAAAAAAAAAAAAAAGACCTGAAAAAAGAACTTAACACACTCTCTAAATTTAAAAAATAAAACCAAAAAATATCAATAAAATAAAAAAAATTAAGACATTAATTATTACAATAATAATAAATTACATCCCCTCACCCAATAAATGTTTTTTTATTTTTACTTTAAACGACCCAATGTGTTCAGCTTCCCGAACGCCAACTGGGATATCATTCCAAATACCGAATCCCGAAACCTGCACGTGTGGTGTCTCGATGCTCAACCGTAAAATTTGCCGTCTCTCTAGTCGCATACCTGTGGAGTGAACTATTTACGCGAAAATAATTTGTAAAAACTGGAGGACATACATCATTCCAACATCTATAGGCAAAAATAGCAGCTTGGTAATTGTGACTATGACAAATGTTAAGCACACTTAAATTTTTTAAACATG
The DNA here is from genome assembly GCF_049724085.1 of Artemia sp. Qi Xiang Cuo. Lineage (NCBI taxonomy): Eukaryota > Metazoa > Arthropoda > Branchiopoda > Anostraca > Artemiidae > Artemia > Artemia sp. Qi Xiang Cuo. The sequence goes on along the minus strand of NC_142808.1, from coordinate 24,877,926 downwards.
ACGTGGCATCATTCATATTTTCTATATAATTCCCAAGACGACGTACCGTTTTATTTTGTAAAATTTGCACTCTTTTGAAATTTGCATAAAAATTGCTAGACCAAATGACACAATCATAAGAAATATAAGGCGCAACAATACTATGATACAATAATAAAAGAACCGATAGTGGTAAAAAATGCTTCAAACGACGCAAAATTCCCAGACCTCTAGGAATTTTAGCTGCAACAAGATCACTATGGTGCTTCCAAGACAAATTACAATCAAGCTGGAAGCCCAAATAACGCACTCATGCACCTGTGACAAAGGCTTACCATAAAAAAATATCTCTCCATCAACACTCGGAGGCTTACCAACTCTCCTAGAAATTATAAAATTAGTTTTTTTAACACTCACTGAAAAAAGGCTGAAACTTGTAAATACATAAAATTACCTTAAAACCCTATTTACTTTCAAAAGTAGATCATCAATCATTCGACTAGACATAGTTAAAGCATTATCATCCGCGAAAGTCGTGATAAAACACTCCGTTAAGTAAAAACGCATTGAATCAACATACACAAGGTTCAGAAGTGGTCCCAAGACAGATCCCTGAGGTACACCACACTTTACTTGATAGGGAGAAGAAAATACATCATTTAAAACAGCTTGAATAGATCTTCCGCTTAAAAAACTATCAAACCATTTCAGATAATTACCACGAACTCCAATGGACTGTAGACGTTTGAGTAAAATTTTAAAATCCACTGTATCAAACGCCTTTCTAAAATCAATAAAAACAGTCAAAGGGATTTCACCACGTTCAAAGCATCTATTTACAATATCACTGAGAGACTGTACGGCGTCCGACGTCAAGTGACCTTTCCTAAAGCCGAACTGAGTTTCACTTAACATCCCTTTTTTCGTAAGGTGATCATATAGCCTTTTATGCACAATTTTTTCAAATATTTTTTAAAACAGGGGAAGGATTGATATAGGTCTATAATTTTCGATATCTAGTTTAGACCCACCTTTATGGAGAGGGATGACTTTTGCCCTTTTAAGCGCATCGGGGAATACCCCAGTTTCCAGGGAAAGATTGATTATGTGGACGAGACATGATATTAAATAACACATCACTGATTTAAAAACCTTCAAATGAATTCCATCTGTCCCTGCTGAATTCGATTTGATTGTTTTCACAACCTTCAGAATTTCATCTCGAGTACACGGTTGAAATTCAATTTCATTTCTAATTCCTCTTTCATCCAAAATTTCGTCCTCCAAGGACTCATTATTAAAATTTACTAACCCTTCCGCCTGCACATTTTGACCAATACTTGAAAACAACTCAACAAATTTATTAGTAATAATCGTTTCATCACTCACTGCTTCTCCTTGAATCAGCAGCGAATTGGGTGGAGCTTCTTTCTTCTTTCCTAATAGGTCATTTATAACCTTCCAAGTTCCTCTCGCATTATCCTTATTTAAACTCAGTTGGTTAGCAAAATATTCTTTTTTAGCTTTCCTTCTCATTGAGTTCACTTTATTGCGTATTATTTTAAACTCTTCCAATTTCTTGACACACCTACTATTTAAATAATCTACATACACTTGATTTCTTAAATCTGACGCTTCAAGAATTTCTGTAGTTATCCAAGGCTTCCTGGGTTGATCCTTATGCGGTTTCACAAATATAACTGGGCTAGTCTTGTCATAAATTGGCTGTATGATCCCCATCATGCAATCAAATGCCCCAGAAGCGTCATCTCTTATCTCCAAAATCTCTCTAAGATCAGTGCTGCTTAACTTATCACCAAACCTCTGTAAGTTCTCTTTTTTTAACGATCGAGTCTTCACTTTTTTTTCTTTCATTTCTTTCTATGCGGACACAAAGTACCGTTCAGAGAACTGGAAAATGGTCAGAACAAGGGTACAGAACCTCATCAGCATAACTACGGTCAAGATATTTGGAACCAACAAAAATATTTTCAATAAGAGTAGCTGAATGACTCATAACCTGTGTTGGAATATTAGCCAGGGGAAAAAGATCATTAGCAATCAATAAATTAAAAAAATCAAGATTCACTCCATTCAGAAATACCAGATCAAAGTTTAAATCACCCATACAAATTAAATCTAAACCTGTCTAAGACACCGCAAGCGTAAGTTGATCAATTCCACGCTCAAAATCTTCCTAGCCTGCACTCGGTGGCTTATACACAATACTAATCGAAAATTTACTACTACCCAAATTTAAATCTATGTTAAAACTTTCAAACTTACCCTCTATCCAAACATCAATATCATTTCTTACTTGGTATGTCAATGACTTTGAAATCAAACACACAAGTCACCCTCTGTGAAGTGACGTCCGGTTTATAGACTCCAAATTATAATCTGGAAAAGAATACAGCGAGAAAGATTGTTCCTGACTAAAAAAACTTTCAGATATACAAATAAAACTAATTTTTCCCTGAGAATCAGAAAGAAATTGCAACACATCTTCATAACCAGTAGTGAGGTGACAATTACAGGCACATAAACACAACGAATCGGCTTCCCCTGGGTCTAACTTCGATCTTTGGACATAAGCACTATTTTTTAACGGTTGAAATCTAACTTGGTTCATGCACGGTTCAGCATCTCTTGCAATTGGTGCCGATAAAACCTCTTCTAAATGAAAAGGTCGACTCATTAAATCATTAAGTGAAGAACCGACGAAAGTAAATAAATAAACATGTAACATATCTGTCTAAATAAAAAAAAAGAAAAAAAGTAAGAAATAAAAAATAGGAGACCAAGACATTTTTTTTGCAAATAATAATAGAAAGACTAAAACCAAAAACGAAACAAAACGAATCCCTCAAAAGAAAAGGAAAAGCAAGAATAAAATAAACGGGAGACCAAAACAGTAGTAGTAGAGAGGGGGGTCCGACTCCCATCCCTCACCCCTGCTGCCATCTACAATTTAGTCTAATGCTGACAGTTTCCGAGAACTTGATTGCGTAATCGATTGGGAATTTGGAACACATGTGCTGTCGACCTCAATTCACCTATCGTGAATCAATAATTCCCCTTAGAAACAACAAATTAATTTCCCCTTTCTTGACAGATCAATCAATCAATGACATCATCTGTCAGACTTTAAAAATTTTCGCCTAGAAACATTTCTCCAGGAATAGATCCAAATCATTAATGTCTTTGCCTCGGGAACAGTTCTACTGGTCGAACTCCAAAAGATATTAATAACCAAAGGCCATGGAAACAATTCTCCATGAAACATCTTAGCGATGAATTGTTTTAGCGCGCGAAAAAGTTTCTTATTAATTTGAAATGCATTAGCTGCAGAGATGCCAATAACAAAGGAACACGCTGAATTTACGTTTAGGGATTATTTGGGCGAAACCGTTTTAGACAGGTTATGGAACTATTTCGGCGAAACAGATAGAGACATTTTAAAAGAAGATTTTTGAAGAGATTTTAGAAGAGAATTTAATGGTGAAACTCTGTGGTCGTTATAATACACAAGTTTCATTTGAACAGTGTTGTGAGGTCCTCTAACCCAACCCCAAAGGGTTCCAATCCTCCTACCCCAACCCCGAAGGAAGCCCCCGGTCCTCCAAGGGCCCCCAAGCTCCCCCAGGGCCACCGGCGCCCCCCAAAGGCCCACCCCGACCCTCAACGGCCATCCCCGGGCCCCCCAAAGGCCCATCGAGCTCCCAAAGGACCAACGGGGTCCCAAAGGCCCTCCACCGGTCCCCAAATGTCTCCCCAGGCCCCAAACTGTCCACCCGGACCCTCAAAGGCCCCCCAAGCTCCCAAAGGGCCACTGGCGCCCCCAAAGGCCCACCCAGACCCTCCACGGCCATCCCCGGGCCCCCCCAAGGCCCCCAAAGCTCCCAAAGGGCCACCGGCCCCCCCAAAGGCCCACCCAGACCCGCAACGGCCATCCCCAGGCCCCCCAAAGGCCCATCGAGCTCCCAAAGGACCAACGGGGTCCCAAAGGCCCTCCACCGGTCCCCAAATGTCCCCCAAGCCCCCAACTGTCCCCCCGGACCCTCAACGGCCATCCCCGGGCCCCCCAAAGGCCCATCGAGCTCCCAAAGGACCAACAGGGTCCCAAAGGCCCTCCACCGGTCCCCAAATGTCCCCCAAGCCCCCAACTGTCCCCCCGGACCCTCAACGGCCATCCCCGGGCCCCCCCAAAGGCCCCTCGAGCTCCCAAAGGACCAACGGGGTCCCAAAGGCCCTCCACCGGTCCCCAAATGTCTCCCCAGGCCCCCAACTGTCCCCCGGACCCTCAAAGGCCTCCCAAGCCCCCAAAGGGCCACCGGCGCCCCCCAAAGGCCCACCCAGATCCTCAACGGCCATCCCCGGGCCCCCAAAAAGTCCATCGAGCTCCCAAAGGCCCAAAGGGGTCCCAACGGCCCTCCACCGGTCCCCAAATGTCCCCCAAGCCCCCAACTGTCCCCCCGGACCCTCAAAGGCCCTCCCTGTGCCCAAAGGCCCTCCCTGTGCCCCCCAAAGGCCCTCCCCCGGCCCCCAAAGGGCCAACGGGGTCCCAAAGGCCCTACACCGGTCCCCAAATGTCCCCCAGGCCCACAACTGTCCCCCCGGACCCCCCAAGGCCCGCCCCCCGCCCCCCAAGGGCCCACCGGCGCCCAAAAGACCCATCGGTCCTCAAGTGTCCCCCAGACTCCCAAAGGCCCCCCTGTGCCTCAAAGGCTCTCCCCCGGTCCCCAAAGGTCCCCCGGGCCAGAGAAGCGCCGCTGGGATGCACCGTGGGCCAGGAAAGCGCCGCAGGATGTGCTGCAGGGATGCGCCGCGGGTTAGAAAAGCGCCGCGGGGGATGTACCGCAGGGTAGTTACATTTTCTTGATTTTTCAAAGTTCATTTTGAATTTCTTACGTTGAAATGCAAGAGTTGGAATATTTCAGTAGTAATTGGTCGTGGTTTACCTTATCACAGTTACTTTTTCTTGATTTTTCAAAGTTCATTTTAAATTTCTTTTGTTTAAATGCAAGAGTTATACTATTTCATTAGCGTTTGGTTGTGGTTTAACTTGTCACAGTTACATTTTCTTGACTTTTCAAAGTACATTTTGAATTTCTTTCGTTGAAATTCACGGGTTAGAATATTTCAGTAGTGTATGGTTGTGCTTTACCTTGTCACAGTTACATTTTCTTGATTTTTTAAAGTTCATTTTGAATTTCTTTCGTTGAAATGCAAGATTTGGAATATTTCAGTAGCGTTTGGTTGTGGTTTAACTTGTCACAGTTACATTTTCTTGATTTTTCAAAGTTCATTTTCAATTTCTTTCGTTGAAATGCAAGAGTTGGAATATTTCAGTAGTGTCTGGTTGTGGTTTACCTTGTCAAAGTTACATTTTCTTGATTTTTCAAAATTCATTTTGAATTTCTTTCGTTTAAATGCAAGAGTTGGAATATTTCAGTAGTGTTTGGTTGTAGTTTACCTTATCACAGTTACATTTTCTTGATTTTTAAAAGTTCATTTTGAATTTCTTTCGTTGAAAAGCAAGAGTTGGATTATTTCAGTAGTGTTTGCTTGTGGTTTACCTTGTCACAGTTACATTTTCTTGTTTTTTTTCAAAGTTCATTTTGAATTTCTTTCATTGAAATGGAAGAGTTGGAATATTTCAGTATTGTTTTGTTGTGGTTTACCTTGTCACAGTTACATTCTCTTGATTTTTCAAAGTTCATTTTGAATTTCTTTCGTTGAAATGCAAGAGTTGGAATATTTCAGTAGTGTTTGGTTGTGGTTTACCTTGTCACAGTTACATTTTCTTGATTTTTCAAAGTTCATTTTGAATTTCTTTCGTTGAAATGCAAGAGTTGGAATATTTCAGTTGTGTTTCGTTGTGGTTTACCATGTCACAGTTACATTTTCTTGATTCTTCAAAGTTCATTTTGAATTTCTTTCGTTGAAATGAAAGAGTTGAGATATTTCAGTAGTGTTTGATTGTAGTTTACCCTGTCACAGTTACATTTTCTTGATTTTTCAAAGTTCATTTTGAATTTCTTTCGTTGAAATGCAAGAGTTGGAATATTTCAGTAGTGTTTGGTTGTGGTTTACCTTGTCACAGTTACATTTTCTTGATTTTTCAAAGTTCATTTTGAATTTCTTTCGTTGAAATGCAAGAGTTGGAATATTTCAGTAGTGTTTGGTTGTGGTTTACCTTGTCACAGTTACATTTTCTTGATTTTTCAAAGTTCATTTGAACTTCTTTCGTTGAAATGCAAGATTTGGAATATTTCAGTAGTGTTTGGTTGTTGTTTACCTTGTCACAGTTACATTTTCATGATTTTTCAAAATTTCATTCTGAATTTCTTTCATTGAAATGCAAGAGTTGGAATATTTCAGTAGTGTTTGGTTGTGGTTTACCTTGTCACAGTTACATTTTATTGGTTTTTAAAAGTTTATTTTTAATTTCTTTCGATTAAATGAACGATTTGGATTGTTTCAGTGGTGTTTGGTTGGGGTTTACCATGTCACAGTTACATTTTCTTGATATTTCAAAGTTCATTTTAATTTCTTTCGTTGAAATTCAAGAGTTGGAATATTTCAGTAGGGATTGGATGGGGTTTACCTTGTCACAGTTACATGTTCTTGATATTTCAAAGTTCTTTTTGAATTTCTTTCATTGAGATGAAAGAGTTGGAATATTTCAATAGTGTTTGGTTGTGGTTTCCCGTGTCACAGTTACATTTTATTGATTTTTCAAAGTTAATTTAGGATTTATTTCGAAGAAATGAAAGAGTTGGAATATTTAAGTAGTGTTTTGTTTTGGTTTACCTTGTCACAGTTACATTTTCTTGATTTTTCAAAGTTCATTTTGGATTTCTTTCGTTGAAATGCAAGAGTTGGAATATTTCAGTAGTGTTTGGTTGTGGTTTACCTTGTCACAGTTACATTTTCCTGATTTTTCAAAGTTCATTTAGAATTTCTTTCGTTGAAATGCAAGAGTTGGAATATTTCAGTAGTGTTTGGTTGTGGTTTACCTTGTCACAGTTACATTTTCTTGATTTTTCAAAGTTCATTTTGAATTTCTTTCGTTGAAGAGTTGGAATATTTCAGTAGTGTTTGGTTATGGTTTACATTGTCACAGTTACATTTTCTTGATTTTTCAAAGTTCATTTTGAATTTTGTCATTGAAATGCAAGAGTAGGAATATTTCAGTAGTGTTTGGTTGTGGTTTACCTTGTCACAGTTACATTTTCTTGATTTTTCAAAGTTCATTTTGAATTTCTTTCATTGAAATGAAAGAGTTGGAATATTTCAGTAGTGTTTGTTTGTGGTTTACCTTGTAACAGTTACATATTATTGATTTTTCAAAGTTCAATTTGAATTTCTATCGTTGAAATGCAAGAGTTTGAATATTTCAATAGTGTTTGCTTGTGGTTTACCTTGTCACAGTTACATTTTCTTGATTTTTTAATGTTCATTTCGAATTTCTATCTTTGAAATGAACGAGTTGGAATATTTCAGTAGTGTTTGGTTGTGGTTTACCTTGTCACAGTTACATTTTCTTGATTTTTCAAAGTTCATTTTGAATTTCTTTCGTTGAAATGCAAGAGTTGGAATATTTCAGTAGTGTTGGGTTATGGATTACCTTGTCACATTTACTTTTTCATGAATTTTAATAGATCATTGTTATTTTCTTTAATTGTTTTGCATGTGTTGGAATTTTTCTGTAGTGTGGGGTTGTGGTTTACATTGTCACAGTTACATTTTCTTGATTTTTCAAAGTTAATTTTGAATTTCTTTCATTGAAATGCAACAGTTGGAATATTTCAGTAGTGTTTGATTGTGGTTTACCTTGTCACAGCTACATTTTCTTGATTTTTCAAAGTTCATTTTGAATTTCTTTTTTTGAAATGCAAGATTTGGAATATTTCAGTAGTGTTTGGTTGTGGTTTACCTTGTCACAGTTACATTTTCTTGATTTTTCAAAGTTCATTTTGAATTTCTTTCGTTGAAATGCAAGAGTTGGAATATTTCAGTAGTGTTTGGTTGTGGTTTACCTTGTCACAGTTACATTGTCTTGATTTTTCAAAGTTCATTCTGAATTTCTTTCGTTGAAATGCAAGAGTTGGAATATTTCAGTAGTGTTTGGTTGTGGTTTACCTTGTCACAGTTTCATTTTCTTGATTTTTCAAAGTTCATTTTGAAGTTCTTCCTTTGAAATGCATTAGTTGGAATATTTCAGTGGCGTGTTGTTGTGGTTTACCATGTCAAAGGTACATTCTATTGATTTTTCAAAGTTCATTTTGAATTTTATTCTTTGAAATTAACGATTTGTAATATTTCTTTAGAGGATGGTTATGGATTAAATATTAACAGATACTTATTAAGTATTTTTATTTTTTAATAATGTATTTATTAATTTTAATTGAAAGAGTTGGAATATTTCAGTAGTGTTTGGTTGTGGTTTAAATTGTCACAGTTACATTTTATTGATTTTTCAAAGTTCTTTTTAATTTATTTAGTTTAAATGCAATATTTTGAATATTTAAGTAGTGTGTGGTTGTGGTCTACCTTGTCACACTTACATTGTCTTGATTTTTCAAAGTTCATTCTGAATTTCTTTCGTTGAAATGCAAGAGTTGCAATATTTCAGTAGTGTTTGTTTTTGGTTTACCTTGTCACAGTTACATTTTCTTGATTTTTCAAAGTTCATTTTGAATTTCTTTCGTTGAAATGCAAGAGTTGGAATATTTCAGTAGTGTTTGGTTACGGTTTACCTTGTCAAAGCTACATTTTCTTGATTTTTTAAAGTTATTTTTGTATTTCTTTCGTTGAAATGTAAGAGTTGGAATATTTCAGTAGTGTTTGGTTATGGTTTACCTTTTCACAGTTACATTTTGTTGATATTTATAAGTTCATTTTGAATTTTTTTCATTGAATGGCATGAGTGGTATTTTTTAAGCTTTGTTTGGTTGTTTTGTACGTTGTCAATTGTCCTTTTACTTTAATTTTCAATTTTCATTTGAATTTCTTTCTTTGAAACTCAAGATTTGTAAAATTTAGCTATTGCTTTGGTATGATTTAACTTGTCACAGTTACATTTTCTTGATTGTGCAAAGTTCATTTTGAATTTCTTTCGTTGAAATGCAAGAGTTGGAATATTTCAGTAGTGTTTGGTTGTGGTTTACCTTGTCACAGTTACATTTTCTTGATTGTTCAAAGTTCATTTTGAATTTCTTTCATTGAAATGCAGGAGTTGGAAAATTTCAGTAGTGTTTGGTTGCGGTTTACCTTGTCACAGTTACATTTTCTTGATTTTTCAACGTTCATTTTGATTTTCTTTCATTGAAATGCAAGAGTTGGAATATTTCAGTAGTGTTTGGTTGTGGTTTACCTTGTCACAGTTACATTTTCTTGATTTTTCAACGTTCATTTGATTTTCTTTCATTGAAATGCTAGAGTTGGAATATTTCAGTAGTGTTTGTTTGTGGTTTACCTCGTCACAGTTACATTTTCTTTATTTTTCAAAGTTAATTTGAATTTATTTATTTTAAATTCAATATTTTGAATATTTAAGATGTGTTTTGTTGTGGTTAAACATGTCACAACTACATTTTCTTGATTTTTAAAAGTTTATTTTTAATTTAATTCGTTCAAATGAAAGAGTTGGAATATTTTTTTAGTGTTTGGTTGTGGTTTACCTTGTCATAGTTAAATTTTCTTGATTTCTCAAAGTTCATTTTGAATTTCTTTCGTTGAAATGCAAGACTTGTAATATTTCAGTAGTGTTTGGTAGTGGTTTACCTTGTCACAGTTACCTTTTCTTGATTTTTCAAAGTTCATTTTGAATTTCTTTCGTTGAAATGCAAGAGTTGGAATATTTCAGCAGTGTTTGATTGTGGTTTACCTTGTCACAGTTACATTTCCTTGATATTTAAAAGACAATTTTTAATTTATATAGTTGACATTAAAGAGTTTGTCAATTTAACTATTTAATTTTTGTTTTTTTCATTTACAACGATTCAGATTATTTATTTTTACAATTTATTTTCTTATTTAATTCTTTTTAATGAAATAGATTTACTATTTGAGTATCTTTTGTTTGTGCTTTAACTTGTAACAGTTACATTTTCGTGATTTTTCAAAGTTCATTTTGAATTTCCTTCGTTGAAATGCAAGAGTTGGAATATTTCAGTCGTGTTTGAGTGTGGTTTAACTTGGCATGATTAGGTTAGGTTAGGTTAGATTAAGATAGGTTAAGTTAAGTTAGGTTAGGCTAGGGTAGCCTACGTACGCGCGCGGACGTAGGCTAACCTAGCCTAACCTAACTTAACCTAACCTAACTGATTCTTGGGTCAGTGCTGAAGATATTGACAATGCCCAATGATTTCTATGTGACTTTCATGTCCAATGTTTCTGAACCTCTCTACAAGGATTTGAATAGAACAATTGATTTTTGGACGAAACTCTCCCCCACCATCAAATTCGACGGAAAGTATGAAGTGGCTCTTGTCGACTGTATTCTCAAAAATACCTATGACATCCTGAGAAAGGATCGTAAATATGATATAAAAATTAGACCCTATGATTGGCCGCCACCATCCTCAAGTGATCAAAAACAAATTCAAAAAATCAATTGGGTGGATTATCCATACATTGAATTACCCTACGAGGATCTCACCTGTATGAACGATTTATGTCGTTCTATTAATAAAAGAATTTCCGCTCGTAAAAAAGGAGCTTTTCATTTCAAATATTCAAAGGAGGAGGGCAAGATCTACATTAGTTCACCTATTGCCAATGAAAAGGTTATTCTCAATGATAATCTAAAGGATGTTCTTGGCTTTAAGCTCAATATAATCAAGGGTAAAAGTGCCGGAAACACTAATTTCATTTTTGCTGACTACCCGCCTGCCTTCTCCGCGGACACTTGTATATTTCTCTACGCTTCATTTATGGAAACATCTCGGGATGGTAATTCAAATGTTCCCCTCCTACGAGTTCTTGAACGAAAAACCAATCAAGAACATATTCATCACTACAATATAAAGCATCTTCAGTATATTCCCGTAAGCACTTCCTATTTGGAACTCTTGTCAGTTAACACTAAGAACCGAATTGGGTGATCCCATAGCAATTTCAAAAGGTTTGGCTGTGATTACATGCCATTTTCGACCCATCGTTCAAAAGCAAGATGTCTAATAAAAAAGTGGCATTCCCTTGTCCTGATATTGACTGCTATGTTAATACTCTTGGCCCAAGACAACTGGGCAATGGAATGGACTAATAAAAAAGACGCTCGTCAATGTCTGGCTATGGTCTTGGCAGTTGGTTTGCTAAGCTCCTTCGCTCTTCACTATCTCTTGCTAGAATTTATATTGTACAAGCTGCGAAAGATTTTGCGTTCTAGGAACACATTTGGGGTTGTAGCAATGATTATTAAAAAATTGCTACGGAAAATCTCAGGTCAAATGCGCAAACCCTTGGTGAACAATTAAAACAGAAGAGAAATGGTTTAAAAATGCCGAGAAACAGCGCATCCCTAATCAGTCTCCACTCAGGTCGGAAACGAAAGACATGATCACTCTTGTCAAAGAAAAGAAGGAAAAAGCCGACACGTGCTGTAAACAGAAGAAGAAGTCCCAGGAAGAAAATTGTTAGATCAAAACTAGATTTCTTCTCCTAAAATGTCCTACCTACCGCATAAGGATTCTCAACCTTCAATCACCGCCTCATTGAATCTATTCAATGCTGAAAATGTTGATGTGAGTGTCAAGCATGGATACTATGAGCAATTTTATCCACAACAAACACTCTCCGATAATATCCAATTACAAATTTATTACAATTAAGACTACTTTATGGACATGTCTTCAACATTTATAGATTTACGAATGAAAGTCCGGAAATCTGAAAATACAATGCCAATTCGGGGCGATGGAATATCCTATGAAAATTATATATTACATAATTTATTTCGTCAAATTAGTGTCTACATCAATGGTACACTGGTGAGCGCAAGCAACAATCTATCAAATTATACAAGCTATATGCAATTCATGCTGATGACACCCAAGTCATACAAGGAATTGAGAGGTATCTCCAATGGATATGAATATATTACTAATACTGATAGTACAGATGCACTTAAAAATGCTACAACTAGTGAAATACATCTAGTTGGAAAAATATATCTTGACATATTTAATATACCCCAATGGCTGCCGCCCAATGTTAAAGTGGATATTAACTAACGCTTGAACCCTCCAATTTCATATTGAGAAAAGAACTTGCTGTCAATCCGGATGTAAGTCTCTCCCTCACCTCAGCAATACTTCATGTACGCAAACAACAGGTCATGAGTTCTGTTTCTTTGGCCGTGGAAAAACTGAGAGCCAATGGCAACGATATTAAACTACTTGTTCCTCATACAATCACCAATCAACGTCATATTGCAATGGGCTCACGCACCTTCACCGATTCATCCTTTATCAATGATGAAATTCCGTCAAAACTTGCTTTGGCATTTGTAAAAAGCGCCAGTGCAATAGGATCATGGACTGAATGCCCACATAAATTCGAGATGTTTGGACTTTCATCTCTTGTGTGAAAAGTAAACGGCATCCCACTCTACAATCTATCTTTTGATAGATCCTATAGAACATTGTACGAGTTGACCATGCAAACCCTAGATCATGACGCACAACTATTTGAAAATGGTATAACCGAAGATATGTTTGCTAAAACACATGGTATCATTGTACTGGATTTGTCAGGTACACAGGATATGAGTACAGTAGGTACGGGGACTGGGGGTTTATAGTGTACATTTGTTGACCCATTGGCTGAGAGTATTGCACTAATCTCACTAAACCAATATGAAACCTATTGGGAAATCGCCCCCAAAGGCAGTGTTCTACTAGAATTAGCACCCTGAACTCCAGTCAAATAATCAATGTATTTAATATGGACCCATACATGTCCAAATACAAATCCTATTGTCTGCCCTCGGACTTTCTTGGAAAAATTCAAAGTGTCAACAATACCTTGATTATTGTTAATAGCAGTCCGTCGACTGTGCTGACGGGTCATTGGCTGTGCATCTTTCAAACAATGAAGACGATTGAATTTTTTGATCCTCTTGGTCTACCCTATACATTCTACACACCCCACATCAGCATCTATATTGAGAGCAGTGGGACAACTATTATTCAAAATCGGAAGAGGGTGCAGGATCTAAAAACTAAAAGCTGTGGCTTCCATGCACTACCATATTTTGTGTTCCGATGTCGTGGCTACACTTACAAGCAGTTTCTCCACATTTATGTTGACAATCCCCGTCTGAACGACTTTCTAGTGGAAAATATCCTCTCAGACCTATATAGTATTGATTTCAGTGCCCTAAGAGTAAAAGTGCTTAAAAAATGTTTGTGAATTTGTTTATTAATAAAATGCATATATATACAACAATGTATTTAAATCTTCACTTTAGATTTCTTCATCTTCTATGTATAGGCAACTGTCGTGAACCACTAATGCTGGTAAATCATTTGAATTCACTTTATATTTATCTTGATTGACTGCAAAGTCAGGGTCACATTTTCTACAGTACAATGTAACTTCAATCTTGTCATATCTCTTTGTATAGTCAATGCTACTATTTGCATTCATATTATGAAATTCACGAGTTTCAATCTGTCTATTTGAAGCAATATCACCTACAATGTTTTCAAATGGTGAATCAAACTCGGTAACTGCTAAATAAAAATCACTTGGTTTATAGTCATAGTAGGCAGTGTCATCACAACGATGACGTAGTAACCAAATTGTATTGTTAACCTAACAGTTGAATCGTAAACCGGATTCCTCTTCCCAGAATAATTTAAATCTACGACGATACCAATCTCGTAGAAATAAACTAAAATCACGTTTAGGATTCTTTCCAATCATAGCGGGGTAAGTATTCTCCCACTGATCACATTTATGATAGTGACAATTGGAGCACAGGTGCCCTCTATGGTGAAGGTCACACACCTCCTCAAGACGTGAATTACATCCTTTAATTTGTACTGCATAGCCTCTATGTAATTTACATGGATTACATAATTTACACTTTTCACTATAGTCATCAATAATTGTACAATTCTCACACTGAGTCCAACTGCCAAGAGTGTACAAGCACAATGGACATATATAGAACATTTTTCGGTTTCCGATGTCAACTCACTCACAGCTAAAACGAAACTGAGCGTCCTCGCTCGATAAATTCAATGAGAGGGAAATGGGGGAGAGGAGTAACTCTGTGACGTTACCTCTTTCGAATGACGGGGGGGGGGCATATACATTGAATCCATTGGTAATGTTTTCAAAAGTATATCCACAATATGATTCTGCTTTGTTCCAATTAATATATCAATAAATTGAGTATAAGCATTTGAATCACATTTTAAAAGTTTCATACAATAGTTCAATGGTGGAGAATCACTCCTCATTATATTGTCAAGTGTTCCCTGACAAGAGAATATTCTGTGTTGAAGAGATAACTCGAGAAAATCGTCATCCAAAATCAAATGTTTTTCCATAAACACTAGATTTGATCTAATTCTCTCTTTCTCAAATTTATTCATTTTTCAGACCTTTCACTCCGACTGCTGACTCTAGACTGACCAGAAAAGAAAGGGAACATTTTCGTTTTCGAAACAATTTTATTCAATAATTACAACAACATCAATAATACAGAGCATGTACAATTAGCGATAGAGTTTATTGTCTTCGATATGTTTCACTAATGCACTTAAAGCACATTGAAGTCTATTCACATGTGCTATATCAACTTTTGCGGCGAAACATAATTGATCTTCCATTTTAAATTTTCTCAAGGATTATCTTGCTTATACTGCAACCCATTCCAGACGAAGCCACAATCCTTTTGCAATTTCCACAGCAAGGTTTGATGCTCTTGTATTATTATCATCAACTTCACTATCAACTTCTAAGTGGGTAAACATTCCACTCGCCATCAACACAAATATATATCCAAATGAGTAAAGTCAAAACTGTTCTTCTCACTCCTTTAAATTCTATTCACAGACTAATAAAACTATAACAAAAATCCTTTCTTTATATTCACTCCGCCGCTACTATGTAAACAAGCCCTCTGATTGGCTGAGAAGGATACACGTGATCTAACTGTTTCCGGGAAACTCATAACATTTACATAGAGCAACAACATGAAGCAAGTGTCATTGACCTGCTCCCATTAGACTCAATAATCCATTAAAGTGAGAAAGTCCCTGTTTTTCCATTCTCACTGACAAAAACCATAAAAACAGACATAAATTTGACAAAATTCCTGTTTTTTCAAATTCTCACTGACAAAACCATAAATCATCCATTACTATCCGTAAAAAACATAAAATAACTCGACCAACACAAATAATCCTACAAGAAACATCCATAAATGTGAGAAAATTCCTGTTTTTCCAATGGAGAAAATTCCTGTTTTTTCATTCTCAGTGAGAAAAATATAAGCCACGTGGGGCTGTCACGTGTTGGACCCCCCCCCCCCCCTTCTACTCTAATGCTACGTCGAGTGAAAGAATAGTTGAATTTGGTGTGCCCCAGGGTTCTATTTTAGGCTCTCTTTTATTCGTAGTATTTATCAATGACTTAAGCTTTTTGTAAAGAGTTTTATAAATAATACTCGAGGCTTATATGCTATCTCCAAGGTTATTCCTCCCAGTGTTACTGATGATACCCACTTTGATGTAGCAGCAAAGACTTCAGCTCATTTAGCCTAATAGAAATAATGAAAAAGGGTATGTTATGCGTCGATATGAGGATGAGAGTAAGTAAATTTCTGTTAAATCATAATAAATTAGGCTTTATGATGTAAAGTAGGTCTTCTAATTATTACCTTTGGATTACTGACATACACACAGATAATTATATAGTCAAGCGTACCAAAAATATGAGATATCTTCGTGTTATTGCTGATGAACCCCTTAGTTTTAAAAATCATATATCTTTATTTGTAGTGAAATTGCATGGAATGTTGGAATGATAAGAAAGTTAAAGAATTTATTCCCGAATTATTTAATGAAACTAATGTTTTTCTCTTTAGTCCACCTGTATTTGGTATATTGTGTAAGTATATAGTCTAGTAAGTTTTCAGTTCACTTGAAGCAACCGCGAGTGATGCAGAACATGGTACTCCAAATATTGACTGGATTTAATAAAGGAACATCAGTTAGATCTCAATATATACAGTTAAATGCTATCCTTCTGTCAGGTCTAGGAAGACTTTATCATTCATTATTCATTTATAAGCAATAAGTATTATTACTTATAAATATCAGTCTATATATATATATATATATATATATATATATATATATATATATATATATATATATATATATATATATATATATATATATATATATATATATATATATATATATATATATATATATATATATATATATATATATATATATATATATATATATATATATATATATATATATATATATATATATATATATATATATATATATATATATATATATAGTCGTTAGTAGTTGTAGTAATAGTAGAAGGCTATATGTCTAAATAGCGACGAAGACCACACTGCCTTTCCATCATTAACAATAAGCAGAACAACAGGAAATTTTTATACAAGACAGTGGAACGCAACTTTAAATGAATATTTAGACCCTATATCCAAAGGCCGTCCTCATCAAAACAGACTAAGGGCATAAAAACACTATGAAAGAAACTTACATTAAAATTCAATCGTTAAAACTGAAATGTTTTTTTTTAATGTTTTAAAACAGCCCTAATATCATTACTTCAAGGAAGTTCAACCAGGACTGGTACTCCAAACGAAGTGGACAGAGAACAATTCATTCAGATGGAATTAAAATACTTACAGACAAGCTAATCTTTTTAAAGCTCAGCCTAGATGGTCTATTCGTAATAGGTTGAGTGGAAAAATTTACTGGTTATTTAATACAATTAGTGAAATGATTTTTAATTAAATTTGTGTATAGGGCATTAAGCGAATATTCCCCCAAATCTCTATTTAAAGAAATATTACTATTTATTTAGATTTTAATTTCAATTGCCTCTCGAACAACCTGTTTTATGCCTAAATCATTGCTAATAAGGCAAGTTTCTTCAAAAAGCATTTTATGACTAGGGTTATCATATATGTGACTGCTTAAAGCAGAATCAAAGGAAATATTTGTACTATTAGAATTTAAGGCTTTAGTTATGTCATCTTTGTGTTGTTGCAGGCGTTTTTCTAAATTTTGATGGGTTCTACCAACATAAAAATGGCCACAGTCACATGGTATTTGATAAACCCCTCTCTGGCGAGTAACTGGTGTTATATCTTTACCAGAATTTAAGAAAATTTATGATTTTAAAATTATTTGTAAATACGACATTTACAAATAATTTTAAAATCATGAATTAAGTTGGAAAGTAATTCACAATTTTATTGGAAAACTGGGAACCATTAAGGTCTCATTTTTCCAAAAACGCTCGCCATAGCTTTAAAATTCAATGATTTCACACAATTTTTCTTCACTTGACAGCAACATCATATCATTGAGCCTTTTAACGCCCATTCTTGATCTTAAATAGGCTCTAATCAGGCTTAATTTAGAAAAGAATCTCATTACAAGCCGTTGTGATAGGCAGAGTAATGAAGATCGGTATAACTATCAAAACTTCAGAATATGGTATCAACAGTGCCTTCACAATATTGTGAAGTTCTAAGAGATCTTTCGGTCTATTCCCTAAAAATTCGATATTTCTTCTCGCAAGATTTTTTGGCCAGTCAAACAGGGTTGTGTCAATGCAAACTTCTTTGTGATGTGCTGCCACACAAGCTAGTCAGCTCGTATTGATAAAGTGCGGTCGATCCTGATCTACTGCTGAGATTGACTCTAACAGTGAAAGAGCATTCGTGAAGCTGCTTTCAAACTCATAGCACAATCTGTCTATCACAAGAAAATAATCCCTTCTGAAAGCATCCTTAGTTGATTCTTTCACTTCAGCATAGTCACTTTTCCCAAAGTTGACGTGGTTACAAAATCAGGTAAGCTGGAAGCTACTTACTGTGCACGCTTTGGTCTTTTTCATGAGGAACCAGAATTCTGAAAATTTTGCAAAAGGTCTTCTAAGAGGCCACACCCACTAGAAAATTCTTTTGCTTTATGAAACATTACATCAAAAGCTTTGTTTTACATGGCAATAATTTTATCTCGCGTAGATGCAGTAAGACCTGTAGCTCTAGAGAAAACTAGGTCTACCACCTACAGCTGCTCAAACAAAGACATTGTGGCATTAAAAAAAAATCCGCTTGATGGAGTGTAAATATGAATTCAAATGTCTGAAGACTGATTTCGAGTCCGTGGGCCTGAGCCCACGTCTGAAGAATGTTTTGGTAATTGATGAAAAAATCAAGATACAGCTCTATGTATTCAGAACTCTGTTCACCAATATATGTCAGCATACCAATCTTGTTATGATTTCTCCAACTGATGAACAGTTATGCCAGCAGCTTTCTGAGCATTAACAAACAGTTGGTAGTGTATATTGCTATTCGCGATTAAACAATACAGCTATTGAAGAATGGAGGAGAGAGATGCTACTCGTCTCAAGTTCTAAATACAAGCGAACAACACATGGTTGAGTTTATGAGCACGACGGTGAAAGTAAATTGACATGCGGCGCAGCAGCTTTAATACAAGCTTGCATACCTGAAGTGGCTGCTCATGACACTGGCTTGATATTTTCATAGAAAAATCGAAAAAACAACAAATTTGATTTCTTAAAGTTATAAAAGTGAAAACATTTAAAAAAAATTCAGTAAAGCACATATTATATTCTTGCATATAGAAAGCATGGGGTTTAGAATCCTACTCATATTAATTTCTGATCGTTTTGAGTTTGACTCAGTTTTTTATTTTAATTTCTGTTTGTTTTGAGTTTCTTTTATTTATTTATACTGATTTCTGGTAGTTGTATGCTTGGTAATTATTTCCTTCTATTTATGTTCATTTTTGATTTAATGGAGGTCTTTACTTTTTTGCGAAAAAATTATTTTGTGGAAAAAGTTTTTTTTAATTAATTTCTGTTCGTTTTATATTGACATAGTCTTTTTGAGGGAGAAAGACTGAGCATCTTCTAAAGATAAACAACCGTCCCTCCATAAAAACCTTATATACCCCCTGTGGGCCCTGGGCATAACTTACAACCCTTGATCCAATCTTTAGGGTTTGTTTCAACCCCAATGCCTTGTTGTATGATATTTAGACTATTTTGAATAGAATGGCTATCTCAAAATTTCTATGAAATACATTTCGGGACAATATGACGTGTGTGTGGGGGAAGGGAGGGGAGGAGGGAATCTGCCCTCCGATCACTTTGACTCTTAAAAAGAGCACTAGAGCGTCTGGTTACCAATCCAATGAGCTCCCTCCGAAGTTTATATGACCACGCCTTCTATAAAAACCTTAAATGTCCCCAGGGCATAACTTACAACCCTCGCCCTGAGGGCTGGGGAGATTTTATCATCAAAAACATAATTTCTTGACCTTTCTGATACGCTGAACAAAATCGTTATCTCAAAATTTCGATTGTAAATGTTTGGGTAAATTATGGGCATGGGGGGGGGCATTTGCCCTCTGATCACCTTTGACTAATAAAAAAGGCACTAGTCCTCTCAAATTCCAATCGAATGAGCCCTGTTTGAAGCTTCTACGACAAAACCTTCTATAATAACCTTATGTGCCCCAGGGGCATAACTTAGAACCCATGTCCTGGTGGCTATGCGAGGAGGGTTGTCATCCTCAAAGACACAATTTCCAGACCTTTCAACTACGTTGAAAAAAATGTCCATATCAAAATGTTGATTGAAAATATTTGGAAAAAATGATGAGCATGGGGGAGAGGTGGTAATTCTCACTCCAATTACTTTCAACTATTAAAAAAGACAATAGTTTCTGAATTTCCAATCCAATAACCTCTTTTTGAAGTTTTTACGACAGCGCTTTCTATAAAAACATTGCATGCCCCATGGCATAACCTACAATCTTAGCCCTGAGGGCTGTGGGGGTGGGTGAGTTGTCATACTCAAAAACATAATTTCCGGACCCTTCAACTACGTTCAACAAAATGGCTATATCAAAATGTTGATCGGAAGTGTTTGGGGAAATAATGGGTGGGGGGATTCGCCCTTTGATCGCTTTTTTGACTATTAATAAGAGCACTAGCCATCTCAATTCCCGATTGAATGAGCTCTTTCTGAAGTTTCTACGACAATGTATTCTATAAAAACCTTATATAACCACAGGGTATAACTTACAATCTTAGCCCTGTGGGCTGGGGTGGGGGGGGGGGTGTCATACTGAAAAACATAATTTCCAGGCCCTTCAACTACATTCAACAAAATGCCTATATCAAAATGTTGATCGGAGGTGTTTGGGGAAATAATGGGCGTGGGGGGGGGGCATTCGCCCTCCAATCGCTTTTGCCTATTAAGAAGGGCACTAGCCCTCTCAATTCCCAATTGAATGAGCCCTTTTTGAAGTTTCTACGACAATGCTTACTATAAAAACCTTATATGCCCCCAGGGCATAACCTACAACCTTTGCCCTGGGGGCTGCGGGGGGTTTGTCATCCTCAAAGACATAATTTCTGGGCCTTTGAACTGCGTTGAAGAAAATGGCTATTTCAAAATTTTGAATGAATGTGTTCAGGAAAATGGTGGGCATGACAGGGGGTTACTTGACAGTTGACAGTTGGGCATGACAGTTGCCCTCCAATCACTTTCGACTATTAAAAATGTCACTAGCCCTTTGAAATTCGAATTAAATGAGCCCTTTTTGAAGTTTCTACGACAACGCTTTCAATAAAAACCTCACATGCCCCCAGGGCATAAATTACAACCCTTGCCCTGAAGGCTGGGGGGGGTTTCCTCCTCAAAGACAAAATTTCTAGATCCATCAACTACGTTGAACAAAATCGCTATCTCAAAATTTTGATTGGATTTTGCTGATGAAATGGTAGGCGTGGAAGGAGTGTTAGTTGCTTTCTAATCACTTTCGACTTTTAAAAAGGGCACAAGCCCTTCCAATTTCCAATCGAATGAATCCTTTTCCAAGGTTCCTACGACAACTCCTTCGATATGAAGTGACCTGGTCTAAAACAAACCAAAAAATGAAATAATAAGAAATAAATAAATAATATATTATGCCAACATCGTTCTTTACTTAGGCAGTGCTATTGCGCTGCCTATGATATTTTTTCTTATCTTTCCTGAAATCATAGGGTAATAACTGTTCTGAAATTCTCACTTTGATTGTCTCAAAATTCAAGAAGCTAAATTTCAAGACAATTCAATGCAATTCAGAACAGATTCAAGAACACACTCAAAGAAATAAAAAGTACATAATACATATTCATAGAGGGGATCACTGCCCCAGAATCGTATAACCGACACGTATAATTCTGTTACTGATCCTGGGTTGCCTTGTTTCACTGTAATGAAAGTGGGGCACCGTGGCTTTTACAATAAGAAAAAAAAAATGTGTCATGAAATAGGAATAATAAATAAATATGTTTGGGAATCTAGCTCACAATAGATTGTTGTGAAGTACAGCTCTATTAGAAACGGATTTATTTTAATTGAAAACACAAATTTTTCACACTCACGATCAAATCAATATAATTGTGACTACTGATTTGGGGTCCCTCCTAAAATCAGAAGGGGAATGTTGCCCCAGCCAGCCCCTCCAAAATGACGCCCCTGATTTAAGTTAGTATTTTGTATCCAAAATTCAGTCAGGGACTGAGGCTAAACTGTTTATCTTCGTTTCTACGCAGCAGATTTGCAACGGCCCGTTTGGTTGTTTCATAGTTTGGCCCGTTATGCAACGGGCCAAACTATGAAAACAACAACAAAGAAAGATATTGTTAGGGCTATACATGGGCCCATCAGGGTGGAGGGTTTACTGTCAGGATAACATCTATTATTCTGAAAAAGAGCATAAAATAATGAATACAATGGAGCTAGTTTTGTTTTATTAAGATATTTCCTTCCGGAGAGCCGCTACTCTCCACCTTTACCTAATTTGATAACCAATTTTCATTACCAGCGAAAATATCAGTTGATTTAATACCCTTAGAAGTCCCATTTAGCCTATCAAGGGACGGGTTCAATTAACATTTAGTTTGCCAAGGAATTTGACTAGCATATCAGTAAAAACATGTCAACATGACCGGTAGAATATTAAATATATTCGTGGCTCCATGCCAAAATCTAATGTCTCTATACAGTGATTGAGCAAGTTAGCTTTCATTTTACGTGGGCTAAACAGAAGAAATATTTGACGGTGTCAAATTTATGGTATTTTTTTGGAAATATCACTCTTTATCAGGTGTCGGGAAAAGTCGTATCTTACCGTCTATTGGCTGTGTGATGAAAAATAATGTGAATTAGGCGCGGCTAGTTGATGTTGTCCAATAGGATGCCTTCTTAACATATCTTTTTTCTTATTTATATGAATTGCATGGCATATTTTAGACAAAGTAACTTTTATTAGAGATTAATATTTTTTAGAAATTCAAAGAAATACAGAACAACTGAATTGACGGAAGTGAACACTTTGGAAACTAAGGTGGTATGTAGATACAGTACTAACTTAAATTGCGATAAGATATGAGTCTATACTTGGCCTACTATGTTCATAAGGACCCTTGAAGTTGAACTAATCTCTTAATCTTCACTATCAACAGTTTTGAGACGTGTTGTGGAGATCTAATATATTAGATTTAATGCTTAAATGAATATAAAGCATGGAAAACGTTACTCTTTACGGAACTTCCATATTATATGGTACACACTCGAGAAGTGGAGTTTTGTGAATGCTAATGAAATAAAACAAAATATGATGAATATACAATACTTTAGTAACAAAATTATGAAAACTACAACAGGTTGCACAGAACACAGTAGCCTATATTAAATACCTAACCCAACCAAAATACCAGCTAAATATTTAATTGAAACATTGCCACAATGTAGTTTCCCTCCAAGCCGAAGCTAATTGTCTGGTATAAAGACCATGGAAACCGGTTATTGTCTCATCTTCGCGATCCAAATTTTCGAGTGTGTCCCATATGATACGGAAGTACCCTCTTTACTTCTAGCATGATATGCTAAGCAGGACCACTTTTTTAACGAGGGTGATATTGTATACGACAAGTAGGCTATCATAATGAAAGAAAGTACGTGCAACATTTGATAACATCAACTTTCAGATAATAAAGTAAGCATCGGCCTATTAACAACATATATTTAATTGACCATGAATGATTAAATAATCTAAAATTATTAAGAATTAATAGCAATTACTAAAAACAAGAAATAAAATAATAAAGGAAAGTAAAATTTTCTATATCATAGCTATCGCAGTAGCAGTGACCTAATAAACAACGGTCGTAGTCACTTTGTCAAAGTCAAAGTTTTAGTGCCCTTTGTAAAGACTGAAACTTATCAAATGCTAGCCGGACATCTTTCTAGCGCCTGAGTTAACAACATTACTAAAAACAAGAAATAAATAATAAAGGAAAATAAAAATTTTCTACATCATAGCTATCGCAGTAGCATTGACCTAATAAACAACGGTCGTAGTCACTTTATCAAAGTCAAAGATTTAGTGCCCTTTGTAAAGACTGAAGCTTATCAAAGACTAGCCCGACATCTTTCTAGCGCCTGAGTTAACAACCTCTTAACACCTCCACCCGCTTAACACCCTCATGGTTCCATAAATTTCATGATGTAAGCATTAATCAAAATGGTTAATAGGACTAAAATATCAACATCACTCCGGGCAAAATCAAAGTGATACAAGGGTTTTGAGTCTGTAAGGCTGCTGAGCAGCCAGATTGAGATCTATTGAACCCTCTCCAATTCCTTCCAGCCCAAATTTGCAAATAGCTGCATAGTATAGTCTACCTTTTTTAACGTACGGAAACTTGTGGATTACTTTAAAGAATGGACACAATATTAATCATTAGAAACCGTAAGAAACGATGCTTATCAAAATGCGCTGAGTGTACTTTTCATAAATGTTCTTCAATTTTACGGACAAATGGTAGGCTATTAAAAGTTTCTGGCTTAGCTATAAACAATTTTTTCTATATTTTTCAATTTTTCAAAAAACAATTTTTTCAATATTGAAATAATTAAATATTCTACCTTTTAGTGCCCTTTGTAAAGGCTGAAACGTATCAAAGGCTAGCCCGACATCTTTCTAACGCCTGAATTGAAAACCTCTTAACACCTCCACCCACTTCACACCCTTATGGTCCCATATAGTTCATGATGTAAGTTTTAATCAAAATGGTTAAAAGGACTAAAAAAAACAGCATCACTCCGGGAGCGCCGCAATGCGTGCAATTCCAGGGACTAGTACTTCATATTATGAAGATTTCCATGAGATTAATTAACATACAAATAGAAGATTGGCACACTACATCTTTTCAAATCAAAGTTATACAAGGGTTTTGAGTCTTTAAGGCTGCTGAGCAACCCAGATTGAGGTCTATGAACCCTCTCCAATTCCTTCCACCCCTAATTTGCAAATAGCTGCATAGTATAGTCAACCTTTTTTAACGTACGGAAACTTGTGGATCAAACAGTTCGTGGTAACGAACTGTAAGTAAGGAGCAACCCGGCTCAATGGTAACCGAAACTCTAGAAAACGGGTTTTTGATACCAATAGATATATCAAAAGAATCGGATTTCAATGCTGATTTCAAATATATAACTTTCATCAAGTTTATTGCTACCCATCAAAAGTTTCGCGCCTGAGAAAATTTGGCTGATTTTCAAAAAAAAGGGGGAAAGACCCCCTAAAAGTTATAGAACCTTAATGAAAATCACACCATCATATTTTAGCGTATCAGAGAACCCTACTATAGAGGTTTCAAGCTCCTATATACAAAAATGTGGAATTTTACATTTTTTGCCAGAATAAAGATCACGGATTAGTGTTTTTTTGTTTTTTTTTTTTTTTTTTTTTTTTTTTCATGGGTTATCGTATCGACCCAGTGGTCCTAGAATATCGTGGTAGGACTCATTCGAACGGAAATGAAAAGTTCTAGTGCCCTTTTTAAGTGACCAAAAAAACTGGATGGCACCTTGGCCCCCTTCCACACTTCTTTTTTCTCAAAGTCACCCGATCAAAATTTTGAGATATCCATTTTTTTCAGCATGTTCGAAAATATGATAAATATGTCTTTTAGGATGACTTAATCCTCCGAAGTTCCCAGAGGGAGGGCTAAAAGTTATGAACTTTACCCAATGTTAACATATAGTTTTGGTTTTTGGGAAGTATACAGAAGTTTTCAGGTGGTTTTTTTCTGGTTGTGGGAGGGAAGGGTGGGTCGGTGGTTATGTTGGAGGATCTGTTCATGAAGGAAGTTTTCATGGGGGAAGGGAAATTGCCATGAAGGGGGCGCCGGACTTGCCAGCCTTATTTATTGGTTAGTGGGAAGTATACAACCATTTTCAGGAAGGATTTTTTCTAGAGGGGGGGGGGGCTAGACGAGGGGGTTAATCTGGAGAATATTACCGTGGAGGATGTTTCTTTGGGGTAAGGGACATTTCTATGAAGGGGGCGCCGGATTTCCAAGCATTATATAAAAAACGATCAGAAATTAAATAAAAAAAACAAGTATTTTCAACTGAAATGTAAGAAGGAATATTAGAACTTAAAACGAACAGAAATTATAACGTATATGAGGGGGTTGTCCCCCAAGACAATACCTACCTCTTTAAGCAACAGATTTTTTTATTGATTTAAAAATATATATATATTCTAAATAAAATGCCGTTGTGATTAAGGGGTTTGTGAATCAAAATTTTTTTTTAACTTTTAACATAAAGAGCGTGGTATTGACTAAGGGAGAACCCCTCATATACGTAATAACATATATGTAAAAAAAAAAAACAATAAAAAAACAAGCGATACGGCTCAATAGTAATCCAAACTTTTAAAAACGGAATTTTGATGTCAATAAATGTATCCAAAGAATTTTTTTATAATGCTGATTCTAAATATATAAATTTTATTAAGTTTAGTATTACTCATCAATGGCTACGAGCCTGAGAAAATTTACTCGATCTTTTAAAGAGGGGGGAAACATCCCCTACAAGTGACAGAATTTTATTGAAAATCACAACGTCAGATTCAGCGTATCAGAAAACAATATTACATAGGTTTCAAGCTCATATCTGCAAAAATCTGCAACTTTGTATTTTTTGCCAGAAGAAAAATATACTAATATAGAAGTTAGTTACGTAAGTTAATTTGTAAAGACATCCATTTAGCAAAAGAAAAGTAAAATTTTTATGCAAATAAAAGCTGCATTAACTAAAAAACGATCAGAAATTAAATAAAAAAAAACAAGTTTTTTAAACTGAAAGTAAGGAGCGACATTAAAACTTAAAACGAACAGAAATTATTCCGTATATGAAACGGGCTGTCCCCTCCTCAACGCCTCGGTCTCTACTGTAAAGTTTTTTATTGTTTTAAAAAACAAATTTTCTAGAAAGAGTCAAACTTTAGCGTAAAGATTGAGGCGTTGAGGAGGGGACAGCCCCTTTAATAAAAGGAATAATTTCTGTTCGTTTTAAGTTTTAATGTCGCTCCTTACTTTCAGTTTAAAAAACTTTTTTTTTTTATTTAATTATTTTAAAGAATGGCCAAAATGATTCATTATTAATCGTTAGAAACCACAATAAACGAACCTTATCAAAATGCGCTAAGTGTACTTTTCATAAATGTTCTTCGATTTTACACACAAATAGTAGGCTATTAAATTTTTCTGGCCTAGCTATAAACAAATCTAAGGCGTCCGAAATAAAACACTTTTTGACGTACTTCGTGGGTAAAAGACATATTTCTCAGGTAGTGGATTTGTCAAGACTTTGAAATCTCTCCTCCAAACCGTATATTTAAAATTTTCTGAATTCTGAGGCTATTGATGACAAATCTGAGGCTGAGATTGCGATACATGCAGTCAAACTTTAAAATGAATATCCATTGCCAAAATCTTCTAAAACAGTTTTCATGTGTTTTTTTGGCAGATTTATACATGTTTATCAACTTTGAGTTCGATAGCAAGGCTTCTTAATGTTTTTGCATGGCAACTCGAATTAATGCGTGGAAAGCTTGACCTTAAGCCTTATGCCTCATTTCGGTCATTACACTTAGTTACTTGAATTTCTTCAGTTCCCGTGCTTGGGAAGACTCCTAGTTATATCCTATTTAAACCATAACAGTTTTCTTGTGGACCACAAGCTAGCACAGCTGTATTTAGTATATTGCCAAACTTGATTACTCTTGCCACTGTAAAATCGTCGCAATTTTTAAGAGCTCGCTGTCTCTTTATGCTCCACGAGTTTCTATTCCAAAAAAAGTCTAGCTTTCTTTTTCAAAAGACAATTGAATTGTGAATTCATAAAAAAAAGATTCGAGGAAGCTTTGAGGAATTACAAACAGCTTAGCATATGAACAACTAAACACATAATTTTTTTGGAGAAAAGGGGTGGACTTGAAAAAAATAATTAAAATTAACTAGAAATTGTTGGAAAAACACAAATATATGAAATTTTAAAGTAGCCTAGGTCATGTGTACGTTCCTCTGTAGTACTATTAACGCTGTCCAGCTACTACCAATATTGTCATTTAAATCACTTAGTCCGTATTTTTCAATATCAAATTCATGCATAAGGAGATTCTTAGCCTGCCTTGGCAATTAAAGTCAAACAATTACCTTGTTTTCTTTTTTCTTAAAATTTGTAAATAATTAATCCATATTTTGTTAGTTTTTTGTTTTTGTTTTTGCAGAGCAATTATCGCCTTCCTCTTGAAAAAATTCACCAGGCCAATATCCGCATAAAATATGCAAAAATGTTTGCAAATATTTTTCATAAATTTTATCTACATAAATTAAACTTCAAGGAACTCTAAATTTATTTTATTCTTTTTTGAATTTCATCATTTGCATCCAGGGGCGGATCCAGGATTTTTTTAAGGGGGCGAAAAATAGGTTGATCCAATAAACTTGCGTTAGGCGCAAGTTTAATTAACGCAAACTTGCCTCAATTAAGTAAATTACACTACTTTAAACTACTTTAGGGGGGCGCGTGCCCCCTCGCCCCCTAGATCAGCCACTGTCTACATCTTATATGAAAGCCAAGGGCGTAGCAAGGGGTCTGCTACTAGAAAGTCGACTGTGCCTATTACCCTTTAAAGCTGTAAGCTATATCATGTACAAAAATTCAGTGTTAAACTAAATATACACTGGACAAGAGTTTTCGTGTACTCCTTTTATTGTACGCTTGTCTTTCGTGGAATAAAATGATACAATATATCGTTAGAGTTTTTTTTTGGAAAGCAAGTGCCGACGGTTCAGAGCCGGGGATGGAATTTTTTCAGTTATAATTTTCAGAGAATCTCTACAGCTTAAGATTTGCTTATTCGAACTGTATTTCAGTGGTTTCCAACCTTTTTTTGCCACGACTCCTTAAAAAAAATTTCATGTGGCACCTCCGTTCAATTTTACAAATTCGTAAAAACACAAAAATTTTCAGTACTAAAAAATACACTAAGATAAAGTCTTACAAAAAGAAAATGAATAACAATTTAGTATTATTGCCTATTAATGAGATGACTGTGCTTGTCTTCTAGCACAAAGTTTACAAAATCTCAGTGTAAATGATGAGACGACTGCAGAGTGGCGTATCCAGGGGGTGAGGGGGTCACATGCTGCCCCCCCCTAACGTAGTCTAAAGTAGTGTAATTCGCTTAATTAACGCAAGATTGCGTTAATTAAACTTGCTCCTAATGCAAATTTATCTGATAAACCTATTTTGCCCGTCCCCCCCCCCCCTAAAAAAGTCCTGGATCCGCCCCTGCGCCTGCCCGAAGCTCCTTTTTTACAACCAAACCAATATAATATTTCGATTTCATTTCAGCAAGTGCAGAGGATCCAACGTCCTATAAATAAGATTTCGCGAATGGTAGCAATACTTTTAAAGCTTTATTTGACAAAATATTTGTTCACTGTAAATAACTTGCCAAAATTGAATTAGAAATACATTATGAAACTTTGGCTTTGAAGAAGTATCAAAAGGTAATTCAAGCAAGGTTTCTTTCTCATTACTTTTTAATTCAAATTTGACATCTTCTTTAAAGATAAATGGAATCTGTATCCATGTATATTTTGTAATTAACAAAACATCCAAGTGTCCAACAAATAGATTTGTGTTTTTTACTATGTTAGGCTATCGTGGATGCACGTCCGTATCCAGCAGAGGGGGATAGGGAGTTCGAATCCCCTTCCCCCTAAGTTTTTCCAACTTGTAAATACCCAACAAAAAGAATATAAATAAATTTTTGATGCTTTTTTTATACCCCCCCCCCCCCCCTACAGAACAAAAATCCTTGATACGGCCTTGCTTGGATGTTTGGATATAAATTGCTTGGATTTTAGCGTGGAGGCATGTCAGAGTTATTTTTCCCAATTTGCTTTCTATTGCCACACTTTGTTTTTTTTTAATGATTGCTTTTACTTTATCTTTTTAAATTAATAGATGCATTTATTGTACTAGCATAACTTTTTTGAAAGTCAATTTAAAAAAAAATTCCAACAACTAGAGAGGTTTAACAATAAAATTATTATCTATAAACACATTTGCATTCTCATTGTGGTTTTCTAAAAAAAAAAATGGAATTTATTCTTTGAGTTCAAGAACCCTCTGAATTACCTTTGCCCGTGATAGCCAGCATGCTTTACAATATTACAAAAACCAAGTTGTAAGCAGCCCCCATACCTTTACACAGCTTTGCAAATACGGTTTTTATGTAATTGTTAACTTCCGTTACTTTTGTAAAAAGGTAGTAAGCTCCTCATCCATGTTTTTGATACGAGAGCTGCTCTGTGGAGAATGCAGTGCGTCCAAAGAACAACGGATTTTTTTTTTTTTTTTTTTTTTTTTTTAATTAGTGCTTGAAGGTATTATTTTCTGAAATTGAATTTTCACCGTCTGCAGAAAGCCCAACGCAATTATTCCACAATATACCTTTTGTCATTAAAAAAATTCTGACTACGTTAAAACTTTCACTGGATATAGCTTTGCCAGGAATGGGTATGTCCAATAATACATCTTCATTTATATTTTTCTCTTCAACAAATAGAACAGGTGAAATTGCAGTTGCGTCTTCAGAAACATCAGTTGCCTCAACTACTTGTAAGTTTTGGCATATTTTGCTATGGGGCAAGGGGAGGGGACAGCTGTCCCACAGAGCCAAGTTTGCCCCTCCCCATACCCCAGTTCCCCCATAATCCCAGTTTACCCCCAGCTGAAATCTAGTTTCTTCAAAAATCTAGTCAGAACTAAGATGCTATATCCTCGAGCCCCTGCTCGTTACACCAAGTTTCTAGCTGTGCACTAATAAAATATACATTATCAAACATATAGACTAATCTTTAACTCTACGGTTCAAGAATGAAGGGCCTCATTTAAGGCCCATTCACATTGTGATTTTGCTAATATGAGAATTAGCTACCGTTTATTTGAGCCAATTAAATTTTTCAGTAAGTATTGTGAATAGCTGAAATATTCGCTGAAAAAAAGCGCTAGCTAAAGTCTGGTATTCGTAAAATCTTATTGAGAATGTTTACTAGTTTAAAATGTTTACTAGTATATAGGGATTTCAGAAAGACTCGAAACGGTAGAATTTTTGTTAATTTTTTTGTAAAACATTAAGTAAATAAATAAGTAGCATTTATCATCAAATTTAATACTAAGGTTTAATCCATTGCTCAAGAAGTGAAACAACGGGTAGAAGGATGACCTTTAGTTTTTTATTTTTCTATACCTTAAACAGAATAACTGTTTCATAATTATTGGTGTATTTATCTTTTGGCCCATTTATGCTACAGGCAAAATTGTGGTTTGCGTCAGAAAATACGGAAAATGGTAAAATGTTAAGATGTGATCTTATTTATTACTTAAAAAGAGGCTAGAATAAGAAAAGATGTTTAAACGAGGCTTCTCTTTCTTTTAGATATTAAACTGACACAATTACTTTTCAACACAAGTGAACGCCTAATAACAAATAAAAAATTACAGCTAAATGAGGGTCTGAAAAATTTATATTCAGGATTTTTTTCTTTCGAATTTAATTAGGATTGATTTTTTTTCTGAAAGTCAACCCCATCTACTCTATGCAAGTATGCTTTCGAACGTTATCCGATACTCAACATGTTTTCTCACTAAATGAGGTGCTGCTGCCACTCAACACCCACGTTGAATGCTAAATTCAATATGGACGAACTTTGAGTGCTGACACGGATCCCTCTTTACCAATCATTCATTGCCATAAACAGTTTAAAACGTGATTTTCCAACTACAAGTATAGATTTCAGTGATTTATCCGCTGGAACAGCCCCTATTTAAGCTATTATCCACCTAGTACAGGTTTAAAAAATGTGACCCTAGTCAACCATAGAAATTAATCTCGCAATCAATGCTACCAATATTTATTTATGTATGCATATATTTATATATATATATATATATATATATATATATATATATATATATATATATATATATATATATATATATATATATATATATATATATATATATATATATATATATATATATATATATATATATATATATATATATATATATATATATATATATATATATATATATAAAGTGAGTATTAGTACATAAATATTCTTTTGGAACTATTGGCCTTAAGGTACCGCACCATCGATATAACCAAGAAATTGCGCATTCCTGAAGTTCCTATTCACCTATTTTAGGGAAACTAGATGACGAAAGTAAGATCACTTTCGACCTAATTTAATTCCAAGAATATTGCCAAAACTCATTTTCTTAAGCTAGGGGATTCCTTTGGAAATCCAAGTAGAATGATGATGTTCAAGAAAATGTTTCCCCTTAAGGCTTTCCTTGGGTTTCATCTTAGCTGAAATGATGACTTTTCTAGAAAGACGAATAACAAACATCTCCCTTGTCTCTAATATTTTTCAAGATATATATATTCAGCTCAACTCCACGAACCTTTGAAATTGCTTCCAAAAATTAGATGATGATAACAAACTCTAGGAAAACCTTGATATTAGATTCTTGCAGAATTTTTCGGCTCGAATGTTTAAGAAAATGTCAGAAAAGGCTCATGTCATATTGATTTTTTTTTTTTTTTTTGTTCTTTCAGGAAGTTCTTCTTTTAATCGAATGAAAAGTGATATATCATTTTTGCGGTAACATGGTCCTGTTTTTATAATTTATGGAGAATAGGTAAATTCGACCCAAAACATAAGAATGTTAAACGTAAAGCAAGTTCTTTTTAGAGTAGGAACTCTTTATTTTTCTTGTTGAATCCATGTCTGAACGCTTTAATAACAAAACATTTTATTCTAAACAAAAAATGGGCATTACATAGATTATTTTAGACTTTGGTTATGAATAACACTAAAATCGTATGAACTTATTGTGTATTAGTCGACAAGGCCTCTGCATTGAATTTTCGATGTTAGGGCTTAAAGTACCCACCCCTCTCCCCTCCCCCTAGGTGGCTGGCTGGGTGTGATTACTATTTTGAGGGCGGGGGGGGGTGTAACAATGTAATAATGTTAAATTAGCTAAAAAAAAAACAGCGTTTCCATTTTTTGATATTTTTTTACAGATGAACTTGAATATACTTAGATGACTTAGGAACGCTCACGCCATTTTATATTGACGAAAGAGGTTGAATTTCAGAAGCCAAGACTCAATTTGTT
Source organism: Artemia sp. Qi Xiang Cuo (assembly GCF_049724085.1). Lineage (NCBI taxonomy): Eukaryota > Metazoa > Arthropoda > Branchiopoda > Anostraca > Artemiidae > Artemia > Artemia sp. Qi Xiang Cuo. Next base: position 24,845,049 of record NC_142808.1, on the reverse strand, counting down.
TCTTCTTTTTAAGAGATTATATTTAAGCGACGAATGCATAACTTTTTTTTTAATTATAATTATCTTGTGGTTTCCTAAGCGCCTGGGCCCCAATACAAAATTTTGCGTATGACTCTATGATGCCCCTTTGCATTAGGTACGATATTTAACGCAATAACTTTAAAAAATGTTTTATCATAAATTTGTAGTAATTCTTTTATTGGAATAATTTAAGAAACTTTTTCTACGCTACAAGTTTTTTTTTAACAAAGCAAAGAGCTCCATTAAGATAAATATGAGCAGAAATATAGTCAAATAAGTTTCACAGCGTAAAACCACCACAAATCACCATCAATGAATAAATGAGACCCAAAACGAACAGAAATTACGATAAACAACGGAGTCAAGCTCAAAACGAGCAAATATTCACATGAGTAGGGCTGACAACCACCATGCCTTCTCAAGACCAGAACATAACCTGCACTTCTGACTTTTTCCAGGGAACTAGAACTTCACATTTCCAATCAAATGAGCCTCCTTTAAAGTTCATATGATTACTTCTTCCACAGAAACTTTATATACCCCCGGAACATAACTAAAAACCCTTGCCCACAGACTCGGGAGGGGGGGGGGGGTTTCAACCCCAAGGGCTATGTTATGTGATCTTTGAACTGTTTTTTAACGAATGGCTATCTCAAAATTTTTATCAGATGCATTTTGGGAAATACGACGTGTGGATGGGGGGGAGGGGATGCTGCTCGCCAATCATTTTGACTCTTAAAAAGAACATTAGAACATCTGAGTGCCAATCAAATGAGCCCCTTCCGAAGTTTACGCGACCCCCCTTTTCTATAAAAAACTTTATATGCCCCCAGGTCATGACTTTCTACCCTCACCTTGGGGGCTTTGGGGAGGGGGACTGACATCCTCAAAGAATAATTTCCAGACTTTTCAACTATGCTGAACAGAATGGATATCTCAAAATTTCGATTGGATGTGTTTGGGGAAATGATGGTCGTGGGGGGGGGGGGGGGTCGGTTGCTGTCCTATCACTTTCGGCTATTAAAAAGGGAACTAGCCCATTAATTTACAATTGAATAAGCTTGTTATGACAAGTACTTCTATACGAAGTGCCCTGGTCTAAAAAAAAAATATGAATGAATACGTAAATAATGCAATAAAGTTATAGCAATTTTGAGTTTTAGTACTGTTAAGTTAAAACAAAGACTCTTGAAACATTTTTTATACTTAGTTTATAATTTGTTTTAACGAATACAGTTGGAGTACATCAATTAAAAAAATGCCCTCAGCATTTTACCTTCCTTAATCTTTGTAGCCTATAGCAGGCCTTTTTTTTCAATAGGCCTAAAGCAAGTTTTTTTATTCGTCTTTGCTGCCTAAAAACACCGATTGCAGCAATAGGGACAATAAAATGGATCGGACCAATCACGATCTAGTGTTCTTTATATCAATTTCAAATCTTATCGCAAGATACACTCCACTGTTTTTCTTCGTTTGCCTGTCTTTTGCAACCCTTTAAAATTTTATACCATTTCTCGCAAAAAATTTGCAACTATTTTTTGCTGAAAAAGGGCTGAAACTGAGAAATTTGTTAAGGATATAAACAATAGCATTCGCTTGGTCCATTTTTGTCCATTCTTACCTGATTTAGTATTCAATGTTTTTAGTTAGGTGCCGCACACACACACACAAAAAAACTTAAAACTTTATTTCATTACAAAATTTCGAGGATAAAATATGGAAGCTAAAGTTTAAATTGGCCAACCAGAAAAAAAGGTAAAATATCAAGTCAAACTGTATTGCCTAAGTAATCATATCTAAGTTAAGACATTAATTAGCAACTTATTGAAATAGCTAGGTTGTGGTGCAAAAAAATAATGATAAATCAAACCTAAGATTGTCTTCATTGGTTTATAAGAGATTTTGTAATTTTCGCTATTAGACGTTTAAAATATTAATAAAAGTTTCATTTACATAGATTAATTTTCTGCTTGAGTTTTCTTCCTATGCTTCTGATTCGAAATTTATTTTTAGAAATTGTGCTGGTTGCCTTAGAACTTAGAGATCTTCTTCTTTGATAATTGATACTAAATATCAAAGTTGTAATTCCAAACCATTAGTTTTTAAAAAAATCATTTATTTTCTTAGAAATAAGCGCTTAACATTATTCTGCATAACTTTATAACTTTATTCTAGACACTTACAAAGGGTTTTATTTTAGAGCGAACGAAGATAGAAGGCAAAAATACAAAATAAAAATGCCAAAAATTGGCAAATTATCTGGAGATAAGGAGAGATTAAGGGGTAATGAAAATACTAGATTTTTTGGGGGAGAGGGAGGGGCATAGGCTCAAAGGACCTCCCTTCGCACGTACCTTCTGGAAAATTCCTAGGAGGGTTTTATAACATTTCATATGTTACTCATCCGTTATTCAAAACAGGCTAAACTAATACAATTAGGCATCAACTAATTAGGAAAAATTAGACACTAAAAGCTTCAATCTGGGTACCATCTATGAGGTACGTGCGTTTGATTAGTTTCCACAGAAGGACACGTTCACCATTGCAGAATTTGTCAAAAATGTAGAGAGTGGAGAAAATTCTTTTATAACGAAAAATATTGAAAAATTCTAAAGTTTGATAATTTTTTGAGGGGAGGAGGCTTGTTTAAAAATCTACTATCAATATCATTTTGTGAACACTGCAATAAAACTAAGAAAACCACAGTCGCAGGAATTCACAACCCTATGTCTCTGACTTGACCTCCGATGTCTCTAGATCAATATCTTGGCTGTTATAATCCAAAAGATGCTACATAACATTTTTGTAACATTTGCATTTACATCCATTTCAGAATAAAACAAGCTCTATAGATTTGCTTAAGACAGTTCAGCTGTCTTATTTGGCTCCAAAGATATTTATAAGTTCTCCTTTTCTATCAACTGTATTAATCCCTTTTCAATCAGAGAAATGAAGAAGAACCGGAGGTTTCACCATCAAAATTATTTTCGATCTATATTGGATGCCCAATTAAATCAGTCTTTAACATCAGTTTTTTTTCTCCTACAAAATGTTGTTGTTTTTTTCTTGTTTTTTTTGCTACATGCCGATAAAGCACAGTATAGCTTTGACTAAGTAAAGAGCGATATAGCTTCCACATGTATGTATTTTCTTTACCGGGCCACACTGTACGGAAAAGATGGTCATGGAAACTTTGGAGTAGACTCAATTGATTAAGAATGAAATTTTTTAGTGCCTTTTTAAGAGTCAAAAGTCATTGGAGGGCAACCAGCCCCCTCCCATGTCATTTCTTATAACCTGCTGCCCCGCAATTCCCTTAAGACACCCGATCAAAATTTTTAGACATATATTTTGCTCGAAAAAGTCGAAAGGCATAACAAATTTGCCCTGGGGGATGAAGGAACCCTTAAGGCCCTTGGGCAAGGGTCATAAATTACCAGAAAAGAATTAGAGAATTAGACAATATGTAGTTTTTTTTATTTCATATATAAACTATTGTTTTAAATTGTTTTAGTTTAGCTCTACTACTAATGACGGTTACTGCATATGTGACCGAAATATCTGGTGTTTTTTTGTGGATTTCTATCACTGTTTGTGAAACACTGTCTATTAGAAGGATTTTATACCTAATTGAACTTTTATTTATCGACATGGAAATGCAGTGTGGTCTCCGAGATTGTCTACGAGCATGACAGCTCTTTTGTTCGAAATAGTCAAAAGGCTTAACAAATATGCCTCCGAATATGACGTAACCCCACAGTCTCTGGAACAATGTCCGTAATTGTATGATTCGTCTATTGCTTACATAGCTTTTGTAATGAAAAAGTAAGGAGGTTACGTTTGATTTTCAATTTGCTTGGTTTTCAATCTGCTTGGAACTTTCAGGGATCGTTTACTGGTTCAAGAAAAGTCATACATTTTCTGGTCGTGTGTTGTGTGGGGGGGGGTGTTAGAAAAACTCTTTTTCTTAATTACAGGTACTTGAATTTCGACTGAGCTTTTACGGTTTGTTTGTTATGCCATAATTCACATAAAATTCCAGGAGCGAACTCCTAGATTATTCATTAGTAATATTTGTTCGTTTTATGTTTGAATTATTATGTAACATTACTTCTGCTCGTCTTTGGTTTAGTTAAATAAAAAACAAGTTTTTTTCTAACTGAAAGTAAGGAGCAACATTGAAACTCCAAACAAACAGAAATTGTTCCGAAGGGCTGTCCCCTACCCTTTCTGTTCGTTTTGACTTTTAAAGTTGCTCCTTACTTTAAGTTAAAAAACTTTTTTAACTGAAAAAAAAGTTTTTTTATTTAATTCCTGATCGTTTTTCAAATAATACCGGTAAATATGGCTGACCCTCCGTGAAATATAACCCCCTCCTCACGTGAAACTCCGTGTGAATTCCTCAAACGTAAATATCCCCCCCGTCAAATTCCCTCCAGACAGTTCCATCCTTGATGAAAATCCCCCCCTCCCTGTAAAATTTCTTGCGGATGAATCAGCCCGAAAAATTCTCCTCAGCATACTTTTATTTGAAAAAGACTTTAATTTCTATTAGGCTTCTCGATCACTCCGGAAATGTCCCCTTCTGTGAAAATACTTTCCCGAAAATCAAAACACGCGGAAAATAGCATCCAGATAATTTCCCCGGAACGTTTTCACATGCAAAATTGAGTTAGCACAGAGAATCGAAGACAATTAAAAAATTTCGTATAGGAATTTTGTCAAAACTCCGAGTGTAAAATTTCCCCTCGGAAATTCACCTCCCCCTCCCCAGAAATTTACCTTCCCAAATAAGATTCTCCCATTGGAAATCCACGCCAAGAACAAAATCCCCCTCCCCAAAAAAATTCTGTATACCTCCTAATAACAAATGCTATACGTAAACAATGGGCAAATTCCATAACTTAGAGACTTCTACCCAAGGACTGCAGGGGGTAATTTTACCCGTAAGGACAAACACATTTGACCTTTCAACTATATTAAAACAAAATGGCTTTCTCAATATTTTGATCAGATAACTTTGGGGGAAAAGGAGCGCGGAAGGGGGCCAGTTTCCCTCCAATCTTTTTGGTTACTTAAAAAGGGCACTAGTATTTTTAATTTCCGTTCAAATACACCCTCTTCAGATCTTGTGGGACCATTATTTCGATACGATTGCCCCTGGTGAAAAAAAAATAAACACTCATCCGTGATCTTTCTTCTGTCAAAAAAAACAAAATTCCACATTTTTAGTGATTTTTATTAATATTCCTTTAATTTTAGGAGGTACTCTTTCCCTATTTCAAAAGTCACCAAATTTTCTCATGACTTTTGATGGGTGACGCTAAACTTGATAAATTTTATGTATTTGGAATCAGCATAATAAGCTGATTCTTTTGATTCGTCTATTAATATCGAAATTCCGTCTTTTAGAGTTTCGGTTACTATTGAGCCGAGTCGCTCCTTACTTACAGTTCGTTACTACGAACTGTTTGATATAGCTCATTTTTGGAAAACTTCTTTTTGGAAAAAGGCCTTTTTCAATTATCCAAAATGGTTATTTCCTATGTTCCTAAAGCTTTCAATGCGTACAAAATGGTGTGATGCCCCTTTGCTTAATGAAACTGAGCAGAACTTAGAACTGGTTGAGATTGGTTTAATAGCCGTGGATATGGCTTGAATCATTGCTAAGAATATTAGACTTTTAAAGCCAAAAATTGGCAACACATTTTAATTCTTAATAGAAACTAGATGTTTATTTTTATTCATATGGGTACCAGAATAAAATACAAAAGTCACAGAAATATTCCGTAGCTGAAAGCCAGCATATGTTTTAATGAAAAGTGCTTCTTTTTTGAAAATGGATCTGGCATACTTGATAAAAACTAATTACTTATTATATATTTGTTTTTACGAAAAAAATTTTATATATGAATGAGGACGAAATTTTGAGGAATTAAAAGTTACCTTTTACGGTCAGCCTCCATATCAATAACTCAAGGACACAGGTGCTTGAATGAAGGTAGTTTGAATTCCTGCTTCAAAAGATTGTGGATATCAAACAGTTCGTGGTAACGAACTGTAAGTAAGGAGCGACCCGGCTCAATGGTAACCGAAACTCTAAAAAACGGAATTGTGGTACCAATAGATACATCAAAAGAATCAGATTTTAATTCTGATTTCAAAAATATAAGTTTCATCAAGTTTAATCTTACCCATCAAAAGTTACGTGCCTGAGAAAATTTGGCTGATTTTCGAAAAAAGGGGGAAAGACCCCCTAAAAGTTATAGAACCTTAATGAAATTCACACCATCATATTCAGCGTATCAGATAACCCTACTGCAGAGGTTTCAAGCTCCTATCTACAAAAATGTGGAATTTTGCATTTTTTGCCAGAAGAAAGATTACGGGTGCGTGTTTATTTGTTTGTTTTTTTTTTTTTTCCAGGGGTAATCATATTGACCCAGTGGTCCTAGAATATCGTAAGAGGGCTCATTGGAACGGAAATTAAAAGTTCTAGTGCCCTTTTTAAGTGACCAAAAAAATGGAGGGCAACTAGGCCCCCTCCCACGCTCATTTTTTTCTCAAAGTCACCCAATTAAAATTTTGAGATAGCCATTTTGTTTAGCATAGTCGAAAATCTAATAAATATGTCTTTTAGGTTGACTTAATCCCCCACAGTTCCCAGGGGAAGGGCTGCAAGTTATGAACTTTGCCCATTGCTTACATATTGTATTGGTTATTGGGAAGTATACAGACATTTTCAGGAAGAATTTTTTTCTGTTGGTGGGGGGGGGGCTTGAGGAGGGGCGTAGTCGGGAGAATCGTTCAGTGGAGGATGTTCCTTTGGGGTAAGGGACATTTCTATGAATGGGGTGCTGGATTTCCAAGCATTATTTAAAAAAAGATCAGAAATTAAATTAAAAAAAACAAGTACTTTCAACTGAAAGTAAGAAGCAACATTAGAACTTAAAATGAACAGAAATTATTACGTATATGAGGGGGTTCTCCCCCAAGTCAATACTTCGCTCTTTACGCTACAGTTTTTTTTTAGTGCTTTCTAAAGAGCTATCTATTCTAATTAAACGGCCTTTTTGATTCTGGAGTTTTTTTATTAAATTTTTTTTTAAATTTTAACGTAAAGAGCGTGGTATTGAATAAGGGGAGAACCCCATCATATACGTAATAACATATACGTAATAAAAAAAAAACAATAAAAAAAAAACAAGCGATACGGCTCAATAATAATGAAAACTTTTAAAAACGGAACTTTGATGTCAATAAATGTATCAAAAGAATGGGCTTATAATGCTGATTCTAAATATAGGAATTTTATTTAGTTTAGTATTACTCATCAAAGGCTACGAACCTCAGAAAACTCACCTGATTTTTTAAAGTGGGGGGACACATCCCCTAAAAGTGAAACATTTTTAATGAAAATCACACCGTCAGATTCAGCGAA